>NC_085022.1:13496928-13796928 GCF_963692335.1 Osmerus eperlanus
AGGAGAAAGGACATGTTGTATGTCTCATTTCAGTCCTTGTTGCCCCCCCCCCCACTTACACACACACACACACATTCCCGCCCGTCACAAACATGCACAGTTTTCGATCTGAGATTTCTTTCTCCTGAAGCTTTATTTCTCCTGATTTCTTTCTCTCTCACGCATGCTGTGTGTAAATATGGTGATCGCAAACAACACAGTCTGGACGAGATGACTGAGTAGGCTGGGTAACAATCCACATCCATCCCTACGCGCACGCAGACACACACTCACAAACACTAGAGAGCCACAGACACACACTGACACACAAACACACATACACACTTCCCCCTGCTGTAGTGTGTTCAAGCTGGTGAGAGAGATGGGAGGAGGTAGTAAGCATCAATTTGCCCTGTGAGGAACGCCCATGAATGTCCCCAAATGCCCTGTGTGTGTTTTTGTGAGTGTGTGTCGGTGTGTGTTCATGTGTCTTTGTGTGTGCATGCATGCTTAACATGTATCCTGTCCGTCTACTACAGTATACACTCATGTCAGCCCGTGTGTATGTGTGTGTGTGTGTGTGTGTGTAATGTCAGAATGTGAGCACGTCCACAAGCTCTTAATTACGGGTATGTTAACAAGCACGATGGCCCTGCTGGCTGGCCAACCGTCCCTGGACAGTCATTTTCTCACGGGGAGCCAAACGCAAATATGTCTCCCGCCGTGTACTGTGACTGGGGCACCATTAGTCACATTTATTCAACGTGACACCAGAACCCTCGCTACGGCAACCAGCGCGGTCCCCACACCCAGGGGTAATGTGTAATTCTGCTAATGATGAGCGTTGACACAGACACCGTTAAGCTAATGTGCGTAGCAGAGGCAACTGGAATACAAACGAAGCTAGCGGTTAGCGTAAGCTTGGAACCATCCTATTACATTAATGGCAAAACAGACTGTTGGACACTTAGTGGAATTGTGTATAACTACGCAGTCCTTGCTGAGGTGGCATGATGAACTCCAGTTTGTTACCTTGCCTGGTTGCATCAGGTTGACCGCACGCTCGATCTGTGTTCGTCATGTTGGTCTCTCTTTCTCCCCTTTTTCTTTCTCTCCATATGAATCACATTCTCTCTTTACCTCTCTGACTCAATGTCTTTGACTCTCTCTCTCTCTCTCTCTCTCTCTCTCTCTCTCTCTCTCTCTCTCTCTCTCTCTCTCTCTCTCTCTCTCTCTCTCTCTCTCCCTCTCTCTCCCCTCTCTCTCTCTCTCTCTCTCGCTCTCTCTCTCGCTCTTTCTCCTCCTCTTCCACCCCTCGTCCTCTGCCCCCCCCCCATGCCAGTCTGTGTGTTTGTAGAACAACTGACATTTAGAATTGACAGAGACGAATGGTGCGCATGCATGTGGCTTTAAATCACCTGATTATCACTTTGGGATTCGGACATCGCCCCTGAGCAAATATGAGGAAGAGGACTCAGGAGCTGAGCCAACAACCTGTGCCCAGGTGTCATTTCTCACACCGGGCCGTCTGGTTTGATAGACACGGATCGGATGCCAAAACTCTCTGTGCATAGAACAGTTCTGCCAGTTGTGACTGATCCTGATACATGGGGCTATGATGTGTGTGCGTGTGTGCGTGCGTGCGTGTGTGTGTTTGCATGTGTGTGTGCGTGCGTGTCCATGCATGTTTGTGTGTCCACGTGTGTGCGTATGAATGTATAATGTGTGTGTGTCGCTCCTGCAGAGCCCTTTGGATTCCGAGCAGTCTCCAAGGAATAGCAAGCAAACGGACCATGAAGGGAAGGCGAGGACTGGACCAGGGGAAGAGAGCATGACTGTCTGACAAGATGTGCTTAGTTACACACTGTTCCAACCAGAGACGAGACAGCCCACCAAGGCCACAGACAGGAGAGAATGCCACACAGCATCTTTCTGTGTGTGTGTGTGTACGCGTGTGTGTGTGTGTGTGTGTGTGTGTTAGTGTGTGCGATGTGTGCGTGTGTATGTGTGTGTGTTTGACAGAAGCAGAGATATATCGTTCTCTTCCTGTGCCCAGCGGGACTCTGGGATGCATCCAAGATCCTATAGCAGTGACAGAATCATCAACAAACTGTAGCTGAGGCTCTCTCTCTCTTTGACACACACACATACACTCTATCACACACACCACTCAACTAAAAAAAACACCAAATGTGTTTGGGTGATCGCTCTGCCACTGTGGGTAAAATACTTTACGTATGTGTTTGAGAGAGCGAGAGAGAGAGAGAGAGAGAGAGAGAGAGAGAGAGAGAGAGAGAGAGAGAGAGAGAGAGAGAGAGTTTGACAGGAGGAAAGACACACAAACCGCTTTTCTTATCTTGTTCAAAATGTTTTTCAGCAACAACTTATTAAGCGAGAGAGTTTTTGTTCTTTGTTTCAAGTGCAGAACACCGGGACATCACAGTAATCACAAGCCCTAGCAAAAGCTGCTCAAACTAAGGACCAGAAGGCCATTCTGTTCCAGAAGGACACACTGCAACGTCGTTGAAGCAGTCCTGTCCATAGGAGCCCAGAGTTACATGACTCATCAGATACTGGCCTTCAAGTCTTCTCATCTGTTTATCCAATCTAATGCTGCATCACTCTAACGTGGAGCTTTAAAGTCCTGGCTGTGCGCCCAGTTTACCTTTAACAACACATTTATGGGCCATCTTTCTCCCTCATCTTTCTCCTTCCCTCTCCCTCTCATCTCTTTCTCATTTCCCAAGAGGGCCGTCGAGTCTCCCAGCAGCAGACGGGTTTTTCCTCTCAGAACCAGCTGATAAATAACAAGCTAGCCTGCAATATCAGCGTCCAGGAGAGGAAGGGTGGATGGGGAATGGAGAGTGTTCTAATTAAAAGCTTGCAGAACCTTTCAGGAACCCGTTTTTATGAGTTTCTGGTTCTGGTACTGACAGACACTGTCCCAGGGAAGAAGTTCAATATCATCTGTACATTTTTACAAAGGGGAACCAAAGTGATAAACAAAATGTTGACTATTACTGTATTAAAAATGAGTGAATTGAGTAAGCCAATGAGGGGGTGTAATTATAGACAGGCTGTGGTGGAAAATATGTCTAAAAGACTAAAAGATCCATGTCACACATTGTTCCTAATACTTAAGGGCAGTCTGTATCAGTCTGTGACAGTCTGTGTGTGTTGTAGGCAGAGAACTGGGCAACCGCTACATGAGTCAAAGGGGTTCATGAATGGTGACCGAATTTAAAATATGTTAAAGAATTTGTTTATGATTATTTATGCATTTATTCATATTTTAATAAAGCATGAATGAAAGCATGACAACATGAATGAAGTTTCACTCATTTCGGCACCATGGCTAAGGGGTATTTGGCTGTCTCACAGCCAGGGTCGAACTTGCCGTCGGGAGAGTCGGGAGATTTCCTGAACGGCCGGTCAAACGGCCGCGGCATAATGCAAAAATAAATCTATATATAATAATAATACACGGCCGTGGGCCGGTCTGAGTTTCAGTCCACACCTGCTCACAACAAGACGCACTTGTTCCGGGAGTACAACGGTACTTAGGAATGGTTCGCTTGACCCGATGTTAGTTTCCTCAAGGATCACAATGACTCTTGCTTAGAGACTTGTTGCTCTTGTGGTTAGTGGTAACTGACTTAAATTTTTGTACTCGCTGTGATATATTGTTTTTATTATTGTTGCTTGCTTTTTTCCACAGGTACACTTGCACTTATAGCAGTTCATGTTGTTTAATTGTAACTTGTTTAACTACATGCTCTTATGGTTCTTCCCTTTGGCACTTATTTTGGTTGTTCACAATGTGTGCTTCATGTTTTGGCTACTCGCAATGTTTT
Organism: Osmerus eperlanus; assembly: GCF_963692335.1. Lineage (NCBI taxonomy): Eukaryota > Metazoa > Chordata > Actinopteri > Osmeriformes > Osmeridae > Osmerus > Osmerus eperlanus. The sequence continues at coordinate 13,500,762 of NC_085022.1, forward strand.
GTGGCTATCTCGTTGTTATGATCAGTGACCTATGCACTTTGTAAAGCTCTCTCTTGGAAGTCGCTTTGGATAAAAGCGTCTGCTAAATGAATAAATGTAAATGTAAATGTAACTCACACTCAACACTACTCCTGAACACCATCCTGCCAAGCCAGGCTACGAGAGGCCAGAAGTAGCAGGAAGAAAGGAAGGTAACAAGGCTGTTTACAGGAAGTCTGGGGGGCTGCCCTCAACAGCAGGACCGAGAGAGTGAAATATTGGCAGTGGGACAAACACTTAACAACGAGAAGGAGAATCAAGAGAGAAACAATGCAAAGGGATGAGAGGGAGAGAGAGAGACGGAGAGAACGGAGAGAGCAGGAGAGGGCGGGGAGGGCGAAGAGGGAAACAAAGAGAAAGAGAGAGACAGACACAGAGATAGAGCAAAGAGAGAAAGTGAGTAAGAAGGATGGAGAAAAGATAGAGACATATGCTGATGAGGAGTTCCCAGAAAAAGCTTTAATTTTTCATGTGTCCTAGTTTCAACCAGTCCCCTAAGGACCGGCAGAAGACAGGGAGGAGACAGGGACAGGGGGGGGGGGGGGGAGAGAAAGATGGAGTGATTTTTTAAATGGGGACACACACATCCATTTGGAGGAAGTTGGACTGCGCAGCCCCGGAGAAGGAAAACTTTGGTTCTGCACTGGGTCAATCGGAGGCAGCACCAACAAGAGTTAGCCCTCATATCTCAGTTACACACAGAAGAAAACCACAGCGAGTGATAAGGTGTGAGGCAGTAGCATACCTGGAAAAACGAGAGAGAGAAAAAATGGATGGAGCTAGAGTTCTGGAGGAGCATGAAGGAGAGTCATGACAGGGGCCGATGGTAACATGGCTGAAAGAGGTGGATGGACAGACGGATGGAGGGAGGAGACAGACTGACTGGTTGTCAGGATGACGTGTACGATAGAGTATCTCACTTGGCAGTTTCCTCGCTGCTACCAGACCAAACACCTTCCCTCATGCTCCTGCAGGGCGATGAGTGTTTGAATTCACCAAAGAGACAGTCATGACTTGTAGGACACGTGTCTGAGTCGAGGTCACCCTCACAGACAGCTAGTTAGCATGGAGGCTAACACGTCTGCTGTTACGGCTACACTTCCACCGGCTAAGGACCCAGAAAGCTTTTCTTTCTTAATATGGAGTGTCTATGCAGATGTCCTTTATGAGTGTTGCTGCCTCAGTCTATTGGCTTGCTGGATAGCTAACAGAGATTATGTACTGCCTGGGACTGTGAGCGGGGGGACCCTGCTAATTTACAAAGCCCACATTAGTAAGCATCTTAATGAATCACAACTGTGGGAAAAAAAAGAAGAAAATCCTACAACGTTGTTCTCAAATCCAATAAGATTATCACTTTGTCTCGCACACTGTGTGACTTTTTCTCTGTGTGTGTGTCTGTGTGTATTTCTGTTTGCATACGTGTGTGACTGTGTGTGTGTGTTTGTGTACGTGCATGCGGGTCGGAGAGGGTGTGTGTTTCCCCAGAGCGCTGGACTGGAACACCTTCGCTGCCCCGCTAATATAGAGACTCGCTGCCCTGACACATAAAGAATGGTTCACATCTGACGAGAGGGTCAGCCTCTCTCTGCACCGGTGAGCTAGGCGCAGGCGTGCGGGTGTATCCGTTAACAAAAGACATCAAGTCTGGTTAGGAGCTGACGATGAGGTCGACCCCCTCTCTGCTCCCTGTCACCGGTTGTTATCTCCAGGACCCCGGCCATCATCACGTCGGTTCATCACCCAGACAGGACCATTCAACACCCAGGAGACAGCCTTCCCAAGTCCCACTAGCACCTCCGGGAATTTCAAGCCTAGCATGTTGATTCATCCCTGTACACTGTTCAACACGTTGCCCAGAATGTTCTTGAGAAGAAAAAGAAAACGCTTGGCTCTGTTCATTAAATTCAGCTCACGGCGTTTGGCCTCTCATATCAGTGTATGTCCTGTGGTGTTCCTTCCCCCCCAAGTCCTTGTTTTAACAGAATGGTGAATGGTAAAGATAGTCTTTAGATATTCTCTCGTATTATCTTTGTGGCTTAGCTTGAAGGAGGAATCTAAGGCTTTCAGTATTAACTAGAAAACTAGAAATAGCCCAGGCTCGCTTTACTCTATCACCGGACAATTACAATATTTATGAGAAAAGCCCCGCGGTACAAAAACTCTGTTTTTATTCTCGAGCCATTTCTTTCCCTTCTTGTAGAGTGGACTTTTTAATGAAACACCGCCAAGAAAATCACTCAAGCATTTGTCAGCGTAATTGTACAACACAATGCCATGAATGGCTATGAGCTGGGCATCTCAAACTGCTGACAGGCACAGAATAAAACACCTCCGACTGAACAGGGGATTAGGTCACACCGAGAGAAAGACGGAGGGAGAGAGAGAGAGGGGGAGGGAAGGAAGGAAGGAAGGAAGGAGAGAGAGAGAGATAGAGGGATGGTGGAGAAAGAAAGACAGAGAGAGACGTAAGGCGACGGCGAAAAAGAGAGGGACGGAGAAAGAGACAGAGAGACAGAGAGAGGGGGGGGGGGGGCACAGAGTGTATAGCATGTTGGGGCGCTTGTGCATGTGTCTTCTGTGATTGTGTTTATTTCCCTTTGTTCCTCAGCAGATGTGATTTTTTCATCGGGTAGCCATAAAAGCTTCATTACTCTGACCTTCTACAGGAGACTAATAATGCCAGCGGCGCTGGGGAGGCCGGGGGCTAATGTAAACAGGAGCAGTGCAACAGGCCTCATCCCCCATCACTCATCACTGGTTGTTATCTCATCTGCGGAGACTGCAGCCCTCATTACGGAGCTAACATGAAGCCACTGGCTGTCATCCCTTGCCCATAACTGGTATCCCCCTGTCCATGCGTTCTGTCTCAACTCTGCCTCGGCAGGAAAAAGGAATTGGACCCGTGCACCACCAGCCAAGGCAGGAAGAGGCCCGTCCCACTAACATTACCAGTGGACGTGGTTGAGCGTTGAGGCACAGCCTAAAGACGTGACAACATCAGCAGTGATTGAGGAAGCACAAAGTCCGCACCCTCCCCCCCATCCCCCACCCACCTTCAGCTGTGCTGCTCTGCCCCAACCTGGAGCCTCATGGAAGCAGACAGAGACCTCAGCCTCACCTGTCTAGCGTCCAATTGCCACTGATTCCGATTTGCATAGGAAAATAAGACGGCTCACAACACATTGGTGTGAACTGGGGGAGCAGATATTCTTACAGTGGCCTGTGCGCATGCACTCCGTAAGTGAATATACGTTCTGTCGTTTTCTTTTCTTGTTTGTCATTTTTCTTTTTTACCCATAAACTGTTCCTTCAAACAGGATTCATTGGATAGCCAGTTGGAATCCAGAATTCCTCCAGTGTTGTGTGTTCAGTTGGCTGGGATCCAGACTGTATCTCCAGTCCTCAGTGTAGCGTGTTACAGTAGTCTACAACCATGGGTAATGGACACTGACTCTGAGTAAATGGATGTGTCGCATTGAATCAAGCCCCTTGTGTAATTTCTCCCTCATCTCACAATGCTTCCTTCGTATATGCACTCCCACTTTGCTTTTGATCGGTTGCTTGCGACTCTTTTCATATCTGTGTGCCACTGTGTTTGCGTGTGTTTGCGCGCGTGTGTGTGTGTGTGCCTGTGTGCGCGCGCGTGCACGGCGGGCGACTGTGAGATTGCACCGCGGCGTCCTTTAATTCGGCTGACTGAAAGCCAGAATAACATTATCGCCATCCCTCCAAGAGTGCAGCCCACCGCTCGCACTCATATCCCAATACATTTATGCATTCAAACTGAAGAGTGAGCTCCGGAGCTGCGTCGACGGTGAAGGTCGGCACAGGAAAACCCCCAACGAGAGGCTCTTCTCCCCCGCCTCTTCCCATCACAGGCAAACAAAATGTCACAACCCCCGTCCCCTATTATCACAAACACATCATGTGTCGCAACCTCCAGCTATTATTGATGGACAATCTTCCCCTGAGCACCACTTCAAGGCCCGCCCAGGACTTGATCTGCATTTGTTGAACGAAAACCAATCAAAAGTGGGCCAGTTCGGCGTCTGGGATCAAAGAAAGAGCACAGACGACCCTCTGATCTCCCCTTTGTTCGGCATCACAATCCTTATTAAACACGATCCTTGATTTGTTTACTCCTTTGGAGGATTCTCCCTCTTTGATGGTGGGAAAGACAGGGTGGACCGGCGCGCTGTCGTACGTATGGCCCCCACACACCCAACGCTTTCCCAGAGATGGGCTTCAATGTCACATGTCTGTTAAATGAAATCGCCATTCCCTACTCTGGAGGGTGGCGCTGTGCGTCTCTCCGCACGTGTACAGGAGGGGGATTGGAAGCTGTGGGAATGAAAACGTCAGCTCGCGTGAAGCCCTCTGTGTGTTTTATGGCAAGCGGCGGACATCTTTTGTACACCTGACACCTGCTTTTTCTCCCCTCAATCAGGGCTCTTACGCTATCCCCACACCGAGAGAGGGAGAAAAAAACCCCAGTTGATTATGGGAAGACGCAGACATTTAAAGACCTTCCTAATCTTCCTCGTTCACACTGTGACACCCTTCCGAGCGACGGTCATCGATCTCCTCTCTCTGGCGGTAAACAGGAACAGGGGGAACGCTCTTTCATGGGATTGGGAAGCGGCGACGCTAATCCTCTTAGCATCCGGCGAGTCGGGCCGTGAGATGGGATGAGACCCGACGGAGGCCAACCGGGAGGAGGTGTGAGCTCTTGGAGAGAGTCGCCAATCACAGCTCCTCTTCCAAACCCCAACCTATATAGCCTCGGTCTCCACAGAGCCAGGGTGCTTGGTGACAGAGGGAGAAGAAGACGACTGTTGTGTCGAGTTGTGTGCATCACGTTGAACACCGCGTCTGGGTGTGCGTCCTGGTTCTCCTGCTGCTTGGAGCTGTCCACGTGGCAGGGATTAGTGCAGGCGGCTGTGACAGCAGATGAACGCACACCCTGGCACTGGACTGGTACTCTGTCGGATTCTGATGAACACATTCTGATGTGTTCAAATGCAGGGCTCCATAATACGCAAATGAACTCAGGGAGGACAGAGAGAGAGAGGAAGAGCGGGGGTGGAGGAGTGGAGAGAGGGAGAGAGGAAGGGAGTGGGAGAGAGAGAGAGAGAGAGAGAGGGGGGGAGGTGGAGGCAAGAGAGGAAAAAGAGGGAGAGGGAGGGGAGACAGTGAGAGGGAAAGAGAGATGGGAAAGGGAAGGAGAGAGACAGGGGAAATGAGGGAGAGGGAGAGGGAGGGTGGGGGTCGTTTCACAGAGAGAAGGAGGTACAAGGTGGGGAAGAGGGAAAAAGAGAGGGAGAGGTAGAGAGAGGTTATGAGGGGAGAGAACAGAGAGTGGGAGAGAGACAGAGGAAGGAGAGAGAGAGAGAGAGAGAGAGAGAGAGAGAGAGAGAGAGAGAGAGAGAGAGAGAGAGAGAGAGAGAGAGAGAGAGAGAGAGAGAGAGAGAGAGAGAGAAAGAGAGAGAGAGAGAGAGAGAGAGAGAGAGAGAGAGAGAGAGAGAGAGAGAGAGAGAGAGAGAGAGAGAGAGAGAGAGAGAGAGAGAGAGAGAGAGAGAGAGAGAGAGAGAGAGAGAGAGAGATAATGGTTATGTGAGGAGTAAGTCCTCTGTAGTGAGCCATGGGATAGAGGGTAGCCCTGTGAGCACAGTCCTCGTTAATCACTCATTAATGAATGGAGCTGCTGTATTTACAAACGCGCGCGCACACGTACACACACACACACACCTGTCCGCCATCTACCGCCCCCTTCACCTGCTAAGACCCTCTGGCATCCACAACCCCCCTTCTATACCCAAACCATTAGTCATGATATTGTGTAGGACAGGGAGTTGTCGGAACAAGGGAGGGAGAGAGGGAGTGGAGAAGGGTAAGAGACTGGAACGCTTAATAGGATCACTTAATCTCCACAAACGTATTAGGATAAAAGTGCCTGCTAAATGATTGAGATGTGAGCAAGTAGGCCAGAAGGTATGGGTTAGGTATGGGTTATCTGGCCTAGCCCACAAGCTATCCAGAAACAGGAGTCTGATCCAGGATCCGACCCATATGGAAACCATGAGGACTGTCTAACTAGGATTCCCTTGGTCTGTACAAACACTCTATCCTTTCCCTTAAGGTAATTCCATGTTGCATATTTAGCACATCAAAATGAGCATGTATTATTTATCAAATGAATGTCAGCTGTCAACCCACCAGGTGTTCTTGATTACAGACTGTGTGTGTGTGTCTGTGTGTCTGTGGGAGTTAGTGTGTGGGAGCGAGCGTGATTCTTTGCACAAGTGTGTGTGTAAGTCTGTGTGTGTGTGTGCGTGTGTCTCTGTGGGAGCTAACGTGTGGGAGCGAGCGCGAGACTGTGCACAAGTGTGTGTGTGTGTGTGTGTGTGTGTGTGTGTGTGTGTGTGTGTGTGTGTGTGTGTGTGTGTGTGTGTAGGTGGGAGTGCCACTAGCTTCAGCCCAACAACACATTAATGGAGCACCTGAGTGTACATTATGCCTTGGCCGTCATGCCCCCTTTGTCTCTCAGCCTCTATAGTTAGTGTTGAAGTGACACAGGACAAGGGTCACAGACATGCACCGCCGTTTAGAGGCTCGGTATTCAGGGGCGCTTTGTTCGAGTGATTGCACAGTATCTTATGACTAGCGGTGTAGCTTTGCGGCGTGTGAGAATGCAACAGCTAGCGATAGAGCTACTGAAGCACTCTCATGTCTAAACTGCAGGGCTATTAGTTGAAGCCCTGCTCATGCTATCTGAATCTTTCCCTCTCTCCCTGGGCTTTTATCTTTGGCTCAGTCCCTCTCATATATAGGTATATGGAGTGTATATGTTTTTTTCTTTCTTTTTGGAGTGTATTATTATTTTCATTCATATGCTTTTTATATCTGACCCTCCCATACTCACTCTGGCTTCCCTTCATCTCTCTCTCTCTCTCTCTCTCTGGCTCTCTAACTCTCTGTCATCATCTCTCATTTTCTCTCTCTCTCTCTCTCCCTCACTCTCTCTCTCTCTCTTTCTGGTGCTCGCTCTCTCCCTGGTCTGCATGGTAGGATGATGAGAGCAGCTGTGTCAAACATGCCGGTCATGTGCAGTTTCCCAGGGCACCACACCGTAGAAACACACACCAGTGCTTTCCTAGCATGGAGACACACAAAGCTGTATCTCTGCCGCCCCTCACAGGACGCTGTCGGCAACTGCACGGAGACCATCATTTTTTCACCCTCCCTCTCTCCATCTCTCTGTCTCGTTCTCTGTCACGCACAGGCCAACACAAACACACACACACACACAAAGGCTCTATCTCATTTCGCTATGAACACCGTGATCCTTATCCATACACAACTTCAGTGGCTGCTCTGCTTCCTTAGGGTGGCTGATAACATTGGCAGGACTCTTGCTACTCGCTCGCTCACACACACACACACACAGAGAGAGACACGCACACACACAGACACATAGTGACACCCTGCTGAAGTGGTAGGGAGCGAGAGGATCACGCTGACATCTTCTCTCAGGTGAATAGAAGGAGAAAGAAAAGAGGGAAAGAGAAGGAAGAGGGAGAACAATGGAGAGAGGAGGCTTTTTTTGGCGTAACGGCGGGAAGGAACAATACGAGAGAGATGCTGAGAGAGAGATAGAGGAGAATGCAATTGAAAGGGGATTGAGGAAAGAGGTGCAACGGAAAAAAAAGGGTTATCCGAAAGTGATTGCACATCTTTAATCATCAACGGGAATAAATTCACTCGCTAAACCTTCCAAGGGTCTTTTCCAAATGACTGATGGCATTTTTACAGTTTATTTTGGCAGGACAATTTAGGTGTTTGAACTGTACAGTATTTGAGTCCGACATTGTACAGGCCTAGCTCCGCTATACCAAAACTGGCTGTACGGTATGTGTGTCTTGACTCCATGGGCATATTCTCAACAGATCTATGAGAAAGCAAACAAATGTTATTGATGTAAGTGCTCCTCCTCTGTCTCCTCCGTGGTGGCTGTCCTCTGGGTGTGCAGTAATACCCACACTGGCTGCTGTGTTTGTTTTCACTGTGTTGAGTTTTCAGGCTACTGTTTCATCATCCAAAGCACTGACTTCCAAACAGCACCTTCACTGTTTAAATACAAAATAATGTTTCAACCAAAAATACTGCTGGTGTGACGCAATATGACCATTCCGCTACAAAATGATCATTATTTCAGAGATCTGACTGTTTTGTGAGTCTGCCTGCTTGTCTTTTGGCCTGTCTGAGCCTATCCATCTGTCTGCCTTTCTGTATGTCTGTCTGCCCGTGGGTTTGTCTTCCTGCCTGTCTGTCTGCCTGTCCGTCTGCCTGTCCATATGTCTGCCTGTCTGCCTGCCTGTCTGTCTGTCTGATCAATGTCCATAGCCAAAGCAGAGGGGCCACACCCAGAAGATGACATAGAGATGATGTTGCAGCAGTATGGAGAAGACTGAGCTATCCACAGCAGGTAGACTATCTCACTGCAGATAGGGGTGGAGGATGAGCCTGTGTGGAATTGCAGGACCCACACCCCGCGCCCCTCTCCTCCCCTCCCCTCTCTTCTCCTCTCCTCTCTTCTCTTCTTCTCTCTTCTCCTCCCCTCTCCTCCCCTCCCCTCCCCTCTCTTCTCCTCTCCTCTCTTCTCCTCTCCTCTCCTCTCCTATCCTATCCTCCCCTCTCCTCTCCTCTCCTCTCTTCTCTTCTCTTCTCCTCTCCTCCCCTCTCTTCTCCTCCCCTCTCCTCTCCTCCCCTCTCCTCTCCTCCCCTCTCTTCTCCTCCCCTCTCCTCCTCCCCTCTCTTCTCCTCTCCTCTCTTCTCTTCTCTTCTCCTCTCCTCCCCTCTCTTCTCTTCCCCTCTCCTCTCCTCCCCTCTCCTCCCCTCTCTTCTCTTCTCTTCTCCTCCCCTCTCTTCTCCTCCCCTCTCCTCCTCCCCTCTCTTCTCCTCTCTTCTCCTCTCCTCTCCTCCCCTCTCTTCTCTTCCCCTCTCCTCTCCTCCCCTCTCCTCTCTTCTCTTCTCTTCTCTTCTCTTCTCCTCCCCTCTCCTCTCCTCTCCTCTCCTCTCCTCTCTTCTCTTCTCTTCTCTTCTCCTCCCCTCTCTTCTCTTCTCCTCCCCTCTCCTCTCCTCCCCTCTCCTCTCCTCTCCTCTCCTCTCCTCTCCTCCCCTCCCCTCCCCTCTCCTGTCCTGTCCTCTCTTCCAACCAGCACCATTGTCTTCTCCTCTTCCTTAATTACTGAGGGGGTTCGGCTCGATGTATCCATTCTTCAGTAATCAATAGCTTTTTTTCGGTTAATTCACTGCTAGAACAATCGACTCATTTAGACTCTTCACTCTGGGGAATTAATGGAATGTCCTCCTATTATTCTTTGCCGTGGGCCAATCTAACGAGAACCTCCGAATGGTCATTAGGTAATTAGAACACCGCGGGATGGAATAGGAGACCACACTTGTGAGAAACATACACACACACACACACCTCTTGAAAGTGCATGTCTGTCCTTGCTGTCAAGGTCTAAATTGCAAGGCTTTAGGGACGAGCGTGCTGTCATGTTTTTCTCCTCCTGCTTGTCTCCTGCTTTATGCTCCTCACAGCTCTCCTCGCCTCTCCCTGCTCCTCTTTATCTGTGTGTGTTAGTGAGCAGGCCGACAGGGCCCGGTGAGCAGGAGGGTCTCTTTGAAACACCGAAACAAGACGGTATCTCTCCTGGTCACATGCACTCATACACACATACACACCCTTGTCCAGTTCCTCTGGGTAACATTGAGGGGCTGCTGAATGGTCGGTTGCTACAGGGGCCCAGTTCCAGTTTAATGTCTGCACTGTTGGAAGGGGTGGAGGGAAACTGAGCCTTGTTATTGTTCTGCCCTACTGACCACACTCTGACTGCTCAGCCTTGGGGGGATCCAGGGCAGGACTGGCCCCCCTCATCCACCTCCTGACCATCTAGAGGCAATCATCCACTCCATTACCTATAGAATTATAGCCTGCAGCTAGTTGGGTTCTTATCCATAAGAACAAAATAAAATGCCATATATCCTTTTTCCGTCATAATGCGTTTACGTTGAATGCATGGACAGGCGTGTGAGGGTGCATGTGTGTGTTGTGAGTGAGTGAGTGTGTCTGTGTAAGTGTGTGTAAGAGTGTGTACGTGTGTGTGAGCGTGTGCATGTGTGTGTGTGTGTGTCTGCAGTGTGATGCATGCAGACTCAGCAGTTTCCTGTCATTTCAGGCTGCTGGGTTGAATAGCAGCATCGCCCCCCTGTTTAATATCCTCTGGTAATAGAAGGTTCAGGCTAATTGAAAATGAACTACTCTATGTCTCCCTGGAGCACCATTACAGCACTGTTAAAAACACACTCACCATACACACACATCTAGCTGGGTAGGAGCTGAGTAAAAGTATGAAGTCTTTGGTACGTTTTGTTGCATTTAAAAATGTTTTCCTTTCTGCACACTTCATGGTGTAGGTATGAGTACGTTATGGTTGGGTGTCCAGAAATATGCAAGAGTTTGAAGGAATACTGAAATATTTCCTCCTTCTCCTTTACTGTACAGTGTGCATGCAGTAACAACCTTTTAAAATACTTCAGTCAAGGAAGTTATCATAAGTGGATGTTGTCTATGCCCTTCTCGCTTACCAAAATGGAGGAGCTGATAAATGGGGGCTATGGGGGGATAAAATAGCCCATAAAGCCAGCAGAGAGAGAGCGTGTCTCCAGTGGCAGTGATTTACAGCAGGCCAAGTTGAAACTGCTTACCGTCAGGAGCCCTAATGGATGCCGGCGTCTGCTCCTCATCTCCGTGGCTGAAGCGCAATATCACAGTTGTTATTTTCTCCCACAGCCATCTTCCTAATGTCTCCCCAGGCACCCTCCTGTGTTATAGTTGGAACATATGGGCCTAAAATGGAGCAATTAAAAACAAAACTTCAACTCAGTTTGAGTCCCACACTTAGCAGGCTAGCAATGGCTTCTATAAGTAACATCTCAGTGTGCTGGGCCCCTGTGCCTCTCTCCCGGAGAGGAAACAGAGTTGAGACCGGAGGACCAACTGAGGGCTTGGTCTTTCGAATTCAACTGCCGACAGCTTCGTATACACAGCAGATCTGCATCGACTCAAAATGACTAAACACGATGGGTGTCGCATGACTGGCCTTTGGACTCGAGCGCACTGCACACACGCAGACCCACCGCACACACGCAGACCCGCCGCACACACGCAGACCCACCGCACACACGCAGACCCGCCGCACACACGCAGACCCGCCGCACACACGCAGACCCGTCGCACACACGCAGACCCGCCACAAACACGCAGACCCGCCGCACACACGCAGACCCACCACACACACGCAGACCCACCGCACACACGCAGAACCGCCGCACACACGCAGACCCGCCGCACACACGCAGAACCGCCGCACACACGCAGAACCGCCGCACACACGCAGACCCGCCGCACACACGCAGACCCACCGCACACTGCACACACGCGCTCCGTCTTTTGCGAAAGCACACAAGAGCTCACCCTCACCCCTCCATGTGTCTCCGGTCCACCCTCTCTCTCTCTCTCTCTCCTGCCCCCTGGCTGCTCACACGGATCGGTGAGCCTGGTCACGTTCATGCCACCCCCACCATGCGCGCTGCGGATGAGATAGCATCATGGGCGTCCGTGAACAGGGCTGAAGACGGGGAGGTTCCACACAGTCACCAGTAGATGGCGTCAGCAGACGCCATCTCGTGTGCCGAGTAGGGCATTCACAAAAAGACTGGTGCGTGTGGTGCTACTATCATCTCTAGCTCCTCCTACACTGTGTGTGTGTGTGTGTGTGTGTGTGTGTGTGTGTGTGTGTGTGTGTGTGTGTGTGTGTGTGTGTGCGTGCGTGTGTGCGTGCGTGTGTGTGTGTGTGTGAGTGTGTGTGTTTGCATGTGTGCATGTGTGTGTGTGGCTCCTCCTACACTGTGTGTGTGCTTAGAGTAAATGCCAACCAACCCTTGGACTGAGTGGATGCCTTCGCTGTTAGATCGTATCCGGCCTCACCCGCAAGTCCTGGGCTTCTGAGGAGATGAGAGGACCCCATCTCACCACCCTTCTAGCCCCACACGGACACTGACATGGTTCTCCTCATCCTCACCACATCCTCACAGTGTCAACAGCCAATAAGGACACCCTTGGGGCACACCATGATGGCTACAATAACAATGTTGTATGACAGCTTTTTAGGTCGGGAGTGGGGGGGGCGGGGGGGTACAACAGGAGCTCCCAGTGATCCCCCCCCCATCCAAATACTCCATCTTACTGACTGAGCCCCTTGGACGGTTTTCCGTTGTCAGTTATTAGAGTCAGGACTTGCTCCACCAGGGCTGCTCTGGACCACTCGTGAGCTTGGAGAGCTGCCATGGGTAGTCGCCTGTAGGACTGCTCTGCTGGTCTGGACACTATGGGCTGGAGGGTCTTTTATTCTCATAGCAGGCTGGCTGCTTGACCAGTGCAGGCTATTTTTATCCCTGTGGTGCTGTTTCTGTTTCTCAGCCAGTGGAGGAGGAGAGGCTAGCTGGGGCACATGCATCTCTCTCTCTCTGCCTCTCTCTCTCCCTCTCTCTCTCTCTCTCTCTCTCTCTCTCTCCCTCTCTCTCTCTCTCTCTCTCTCTCTGTCGTCCTCTCTTTCCCCTGCTCTCTGTACATAAAAAAAACATGACAAACACACACACACACACACACAGCTAAGCTCCAAAAATAGCCTCGAGTCGTGATCAGCTCGTCCTTGAGAGAGAGCTGTATTATTGCTCAGAATCAGAGGAGTAATAGATTGATACAAATAGTCACTCCCGCCAAGCCAACCCCGCGCAGGCTGAATTAATGTGTTGCTATTTTTGGGAGCCCCGTGTTTCCAGGGGAGACCTAATGACGCAATGACGTCAATGCGGGTCAATCGCAGACTGGAGGAATTGAGTGGGTTCCATTTGGGTTTTGCTGTATTTCTACAGAAACGATAGAAACGCGTGGAAAATTGAAGTATTTTTTTCCCAAATGCATCGAATATTATCTCAATCAAAACGCAAAAATGAAAATATTGACGGTGGCATCACGTCGCCCAAAACCTGCGAGTATCAGCGATACTAGAGGGAGGTGTGTATTGGATGCGTTTTCTACTTATACAGAGAGACTCGTTAGCCCACCTGCTTGTGCATTTTGGAATAATGCTTTATTTTTCTCGGGTGCTCTTTTTTGGCTTTACAAGTCCTTTTTACCACCTGACGCGATATTTTTCTTACACAAATTAAGTATTTTGGTTTGTTTCTATATTCGTTTTTTTTTTCTCTTTCCCCCTACGTAACGCGATGTATATGGCTTTCTAACTTGTGGTGATGGTTAGTGATACATGCATCTGTGTTCTTCTCAATGGTTTTATCCGAAACAGTCTCGACCAGTCCCGAGAGCTTGCATCTCCATGCGCTGAAAGGTAACATATAGTCTAGGCGTATTCCACCTCTCATCTCTCATCCACCCCTCGCTTCTCTCAGTCAAACCGTCTCTCATATGACATGTGTCTGCCTTTGTAGCCTAGGCCTTGAGACATTGAATCAAATTGCCACAGTAGCAATGTTTAATTGATATTTAATATATCGACACGTCCTCAGTTCATTTCGTGAATAACATTATTTATTTTTTTGCCTAGGTTGTGCGTGCGCGCAATGGTTGCTGTGACTGACGCCGCCGCAGAGACCTATGATAGGTAACAAACTAACGATGACAAATGTTGAATTTTGTTTTTCCTTCAACTTTCGCTCAGGAACCGCCTGTAGATCCCGTTTTATTCTGACACCATATAGCCTATATGAGAGGGTCCCGTATAGAGATGCTTGGCTTATCTTCCCTTCATTTGAATTTGTGTCAAGATAGTGGAAGTGGAGATTATGTAGCTTTATGTACATAACTTGCAGAATGACTAGAATGCCATATGCAACACTTCCTCACATACATATCAACAGTAGTTTATCTTCAAATCACACGCGTGCACACACACGCATTAAGGCTTATCACCACTACGTCGTGAGAAGGGCCTTGGGCGTTCACCAGTTTGGCTGGCACGAGGGTTTTGTTTCAGCACCATGGACAGCTACGGTGTGACGCCTGTCGTGCATGCGTCTCCTGAGGGATTGCTTTGTATTTAATCATGTTGGTAAAACAGTGATTGTAATAACAAGGGAGTGTAACTCAACAATTTCAGCAACCACTCCATTTACTGTATATTCCAATTAGACAGATAAAGTATACCAAGAACAGTACCAATTAGTTATAGGGAGGTGTTGTTTGTCCGGGTCAGTTTACACCACTTTGTTACCAAAGTCTGATTCTGTTGGTCAGAACGTTTAATTTCTTCATTTAGAGCTACATTGATATATCTCCAGAGATTACATTACACACAATGTAGGTAAATTTGCGATGAAAGTCTTGACTACTATAATTGTTTATTTGTTAAATGTTTCAGAATGCGACTCTCATATTGCCGAAACAGACTTATTTCCCTCTTTTCCCTCTCACACTCTTCCCCATTCTCCTCATCATTTCCTCATTACCCCTCGCTCTCTTCACCACTTCGCCAATTCCTCCTCCCATCTCTGTCCCTCTCATCTTCTTCCATACCTAATCCACCTCTGTCTGACCTCTCTGAAGCATGTCTAAGATGCTAGATCACCTGAGGGATTTCTGCACCTGTTAACCTGCAACTTCTCTATTTTCACCAGGCTGGCCACGGACCATAGTTACACATGTAGCTAGCATAGCCTCCCAAAATAGGGAACTGTCCTAATGTTGATTTCCCAATTGTTAAATAACAAGCTGGCAGTATTTGTGCTGTCAATCAATCAATAAATCAAATTTAAAGGTACGTTCTTTACAGTAAAAGATGGATAATGACTTCCAAGTCAACTTTGGAGTTTCAGAGATTGTAAAAATACTCCCTTATCTCCAATTATTGCATATTCGTGGATGTTTACTACAGTTGTGGTTGTAATTTTGCTGCTATGATGTCAATTCCTGTGTGTCCTGTCCAATGCTGCCTTAACACGCTAAGACTGAATGATTGATTCTTTCAGGTTCTGAATGGACTGGCCTCATGGAGTAAATCTCTCACCCTAAGTCCTTTTCAGGTCTTTTTGCGGTCTGGGCTTTCTGTTCACTTCTATCCAGGAAGCCCTTACCCCAAAAAGCATCTACATGGGAAACTAACTGCAAGCATCACACATCAAACCTGCTCACAGAGACCTTCACATGAAGATCGAAGAATTCCGTTGATCCAATCAACAGGAGCTTGTCTGTGAGTGTGTTGGATGTGTCACATTTTCTGCTAAACGTAATCACAAGATAATGACAGTATCTGAGCCCTGTGCAAATTTGTGCTGTGTTCTGAAGTACGCAAACGGACACAGACGAACACCTGAGGCGGTGCAATTCAATTGGTCCAGTAGATGGCAGTAACAGTACAGAACAGTTTTGATTGGAGGACATGAGTAATGTGGCACATCGGTGAACAATGATGGTGACAATGTCTGTGTTTAATTTGGTGACACTATATTAGAAGTGCCCGTACACTGTTTTCTTGCTTAAATATATGTGTAGTAAGCCTAGCAACAAAATGTATGTCAAAGATCCATTTTCTATGAATGCAAACATATAGTCAGCCCTGTGAAATGGTTTTTATCCGCCGTTTAATGCAGACAAATTGTCATCTTATCTTTGAACTTACAGAAAACAGGAAGAACAGGAACAGTAGATGAAACAGACAGTGCTGACCTGCACGTAGGAACATTATGTCATGGAACATTAGAACCTCTGTACTCTGTGCACACACACACACACACCTACACTTACTTACACAGACCCCTGCTATAATGCACACCTGCACAAATACACACCTACTTTACTGAGAAACAAACCAGGGGGGTACCCCAGAAAGCGGGTTTAGTGAAAACCCTGAGCTGGATAACCCTAAAATGAGGCAAACTCTGAGGTTTCCGATCCAGAAAGAGAGGTAACGAAACCCTTGGTCAATGTCCATGGTAACTTACTCTGTGAACCTAACCTACTCGCTAGCAGGTTTTCCATGACAAGACAAACTCTGCATTTCTACCTATCCCCTCCCACTTTCTGAGCCTGATACAGGTGGCAGACATGGGGTGTTCTTTCCTGGTTCAGCTGACCGATCTTGGACAAAATGTAATTCGCTTATTTATACGCCGGGAGAGGATTTTAAGACTGCAATTCGATGTGCTTTAATTCCCTGATGAATACCTAAGTTAACCTTACCGTTTCCCATCACACTCTATAATTTAGTTTAGCAACATTCTCCTTACATCGCTAATGTTACACACCGTGGACATGCACTCAGAACCGACCAAATTAGTTTTGGCACTGAAATAAAGACAAATCATTGAAATTGTATTTGGTCTTCTTCATTGCCTACAAATAGAAATCCAACAATGAGTATTTTTATTGGCTGTTGTTCCTACAATTTTCATGATTCACCTGTGACCATGTAGGCCTACCCTGTAACTGGTGTTCCAGCAACTACATTTCAAGATTGGAGGGCTAAATCCCCTATGGTTTGAAGGAAGATGGGAAACTGAACAGTGTATTATCATTAACCAAATAATGCCAATACCAATGGAATTACAGTTATTTTAGTCTATGGGTTAAATCAGAGCAAGAATGGTCAAAGTAAGGTTAAATAAAATAATCATTTAATCATATTGCAAATAATGAAATCAATTACAAACGAAGGTTAACTCTTACCTACTCTTCCATGATTATTGTAAACCAGAGATAGAAAGCAAGAGGTGAGGAAGGAGGAGTAGGACAAGCCAGAGCTGAGGAGAAGGTCTCAGGAGATCAAGAATCCACAGAACAATGCTTCACAATTCCTTTTATACCCAAGAACAACCAATCACACCACAATCTTGACCCTAACTTATCAACATATGACTAGCAATGCTACAGTAAGTTACACAATGAGGTGTGAGAACCATCAAGTTGAGACTCCATCCAGTAACTCCGTATGTTAGCATATGAGAGGTTGACACTTAGCCTTACAAGATCAGCCTCTTCTGCCCTCAGTATACCATCTCTTGGTCAGTTTTTGGCACTTGCTTCATGAGATGCAGTTTGTACAACTCTTTTACTGGTAACTGGGAATACATGAGATTACATTAAATTCCACAGTTCCTCGTGCAGAATTCACCTGCCATGAAATGAACGTCTCACTGCGTACAGCATCCATGCTCTGTTCAACAGGATCAGAATGTACAAATCGTTTTCTATTTCATTATTCTAATCATTTCAGTTACACTGAAAATTCCAAACAAGCCTGTCAATAAAAGCAGGCTACATGGGGAGAGAACTACCAGTAGCTACCATACATAGGAATCTCTGCATCCATCTCTGTGGCAGTAGTCAATGTATCTTCATCATGTTAATCATCATCATCATCATCATCCTGTGATGAAAAGCATTCTGTTGGGGGTAACTGCTACTACAAGATAGGCACCAACTGATATTGACTTTGTATCATGTGAAATATGATTAAAACCAAGGTGACGTATAGGCTACAATCACAAGCTTATAGGCCTAAGCAAAATCTGCCTTACCTGTTCGTAGTAAGTCCACCACTATTTCACCAGTAATATTAACGGGCAGTGTGGTTAAATGTTCAATGTATGGACTGGCTACTGCATTCAAATGTAAGCGTTGCAATTGTCTCCCACGCCAATTGTCTCTCTTACGCTGCTACAGAAGTGTTGCTTTTTTGTGGAATATGTGCTCAGATTCACCATAAACACGTATTAACACTTCTATCTGAAGTGTGGTGAAATAGGACAACGTTTTTGGTCGCCGGGTGCCATGGTGAATCCTAGTATTGGAGCTACTAGGATTAAGTCAGAGTGGACGTACTCCGAGTTGATTTAACTCATTCATATGAGCTTTTCTGGAACCGAAAAGTCAGGGTTTCTCATTTTAGAGTAAATCAACTCAGAGTTCAGGGTTAGGTTCACAGTTTGTTGAACCCGCTTTTTGTCATACCCCCCAGAACACATAAACACAAACACACATAAATGCACGCACAAACACACCCATGACCACAAAGACAGAGGTCTCTATGTGTAACCCTTTATTTTATCCAGCTGTGGACTTTTAGGTAATACATGCTCAGATTTATAGAGGCTGCAGCCTGACTGTAGTCATTTTAATACATCAAACTTCTGCAGCAACAACTGCAACATGCCGTGGTGGGTTTGAAGAATAAACACATTAGTCCTGGTTCTACAAAGAAAAATCTTCCTTCCAAAGAGTTCATTTTAAACAGGAGACTCTCTTCCATTATTCATGAGCACAATTCCACAATTGAGGCTTACGGCCGCTAAAAAATTGATTTCATCATGTAAAACTTCAAATATGTGTAAAGCCACACATCTCCAATCGAATGCCTAAAGCCTCTGATATCTGGTTCTGCTAAGCTCCCGTTGGACGACGTGTTGTTCAGACGCCTCCATGCAGAGCTGACTCAGCATCCTGCGCGGGCTTCAACACGGCGGTCAGGTACTGAGCTATCAGAAAAGAGCTGCGAAGGTGAAGCTGTCAGTCCACCTCACAGAGCTCGGCTACGACCGAATTCCCGGCACGTCTCTGACTCACCTAGCCAATTCCTCTTAAAGGGAATTCCTGCTTTTTCATGTTGCCATTGGTGCTGTAATGTGATATCTTTATGACTTGTCCCTGCGCACTTCACAGCCAAGGGGGATGGGTGAGTTTGTGGACATTGGATGACCCTTCACTCACAAGCCTTTTACAAGCATTCCACTCTTCTTGAGCAAAACATTATTTGCCGAAATGTGCTATTTCTCTATTAAAATATTAATTTACTATTGTTTTTTTAAACGGTGGGCATTTGTGTATAGAGTTGTCCCCATTTTTGCTTTTTACTACATTTGATAACAATAGTGAAGACATCAGAACAAGGAAGTAAAACCAATGGAATCTAATGGTTACCAAAAAAAAGTGTTTAAAGACAAATGAAAACACAGTATCATCTCTTATCATGATTGATGTGCTTTAGAGTTGGTTTCTTCTCAGAAATTCAACCAGGAGGACCTGCTTCACAAAGTTTCCTTTGAACAGTTGACATGTCTGTTACTGTGTGAATCATTTATTGGGTGTGCTTTGCCTTCGGCAAGGGCACAACCTTTGTTCTCTCACATATATATTATTATTGGGTGTGCTTTGCCTTCGGCAAGGGCACAACCTTTGTTCTCTCACATATATATTTGGGTGTGCTCAAGCCTTCGGCGAGAGCACAACCTTTGTTCTCTCACATATATATTATTGTTATTATTATTTTTATTTCTTTTTGCCCCCCTAAAACTCAGTCAATATTTGGCCTACCTAGACAACCTAGGTGTCAAAAGTTTTGTCTTGGTAGCGATTGAGTTGCTTCTATTGGGATTTACGTTCCGTTGCATGGTTTAGGCTGAAGTTACGTTTTTGTGGCGAAAAGTGAAGCTAACGGTGGCTAATTTGCTAGCCACAGTCACTGACGTTACTAACGTCACTACGTCACGAAAACACGCGTGACTACCTTTGGCAGAACATTCGTTTCCTATCTGTTAACTTGGGGGATAGCTAGGCTAACTATAGCTTTACTGCAAGGCAGCTAATTTGCTAGCCACAGTCACTGACGTTACTAACGTCACTACGTCACTAACGTCACGAAAACACGCGTGACTACCTTTGGCAGAACATTCGTTTCGCATCTTTTAAGGGATAGCTAGGCTAACTATAGCTTTACTGCAAGGCAGCTGCAGAAACGCCACAAGCAAAGAGGCCAGGGTGATAACTATTTACTCATTTTACTTTGTGATATGACACACAATTGTGATGTGTAATGTAACTACAATATAAGCTGATATTATTAAGGAAGTACATCTACTTTCGGAAACAGTAGTCTACTATTTCACTGAAGTTTTAGCATCATGACATTATAGCCTGTGTTGCCCGGGCAACACATACTACAGTGGTCTATGATGTATCTGTTTTCAATCGTTAAAATACACATTCCTCACATATACATTTTCGTTGTAGGATTTATTCTGACATTAGTAAACGATTTGTTGGTGAAATTACCATTACCTGTGGTTTCAAACCAGTGTAGCTAACTGCAACGCTGTAGCTTACGCGAGACACTACAAAAACATCTACAGTACACAGCTGTTTAGGAAGTCAAACGGCGACAGAACATGTTCGGCACTCTCCTTACTTAAATCAAAAGTCTATCTAACTACTAACCTGAACTTCATTGCCACAGGCTAAACGTTGTCAATCTGTTCATGAAAATAATTAATTTCAGCCTAAACCATACAACGGAACGTTAAATCCAATTCAACCAACGCAATCGCTACCAAGACGAACACAGCAGTAGTCTACTAGTACTGTACCGTAGTAGTACAATTTACCGGGGCAGCTTCTCCACACAGGGCTATATCGCATTTTGCGTTGTTACTGACAATGGTCGCTACCAGTGAGCTTTTTATGAATGAGCGATTTTCCACTAAATAAATGTCAAGCTTATTTACGTTTTGGGGGGCATATTTTCAGTTAGCAGATGGTACTGTTTGAATCGCGATTCCATCTTCTACTGCCGGTAACGTCGTAGAATAATCTTCAAAGGGGGTTCTTTATTAATGAATGAATGCAATATGAGTAGGCTAAATGCCTGAAAATATCACGAAAAGGGAAAAACTTAAAAGGAAGTTTAAATCATAGAGATTAGGTCAATTTTTACACCGGTCTGCCAAATGTATTCGTTTTGATTCAGCTATGAGGCTGCCTCTTGCAGGGGAAATGAGAAGACATCATATTTAATTCTACACTTCACTCGTATTTTGAGTTGTAAATGAGCAGCAAAAAAAAGATGCTTTTAAATCTATGTAATCTTTATAATTAATAAGTATGCATTTTTATATAAAATACACAGGAATATCAGTTGTAAAAATGTCATCCAAAAACGGACCCCTGTGCAACCGACGCAAGCAAGCACACCCTACAATTTCCCCAGAAATTGTACCCTCTCTAGTTTGGGCTGCAATCTGAGGTGAAGTGAACTGCAGATTTCGGAAGTGGGTAACTGCAGAACTTTTCCTCTACAGCAGAGGTAACTACGGGACTACTTTTCCTGAAGCAAACCTCACGAGAGCCAGTTACATCGATTACAGCGATTGATGGATGCAGCACATGAACATGAGTGAGCAGTTCGACCAAGAGCTGAGCAATGTCTTGTTTTGATGTGTGACTCACCTCCCTGAAATCATGTGAGAGGATTTATTCATGAAGTCCTGTTGTCCTGTAGTCACAGGTCTGAGGTCTGTGAAAACATGGTGTAAGACACTGTCCTGGAACATCCAGACACTCTCAGACAATAGGGACTCTCCTGTCCTTGAAGGCTGCCTTTGTTTAGGTTGTTCTGACCACATAGTGTATTTCATTCTGAAACAATTATTTTGTAATTATCCTATTTGATTTGGTGTGATAGAAAAACTACAAACACAATAACACTAAATGTAAGCGAGTTGTTGGTCTCTCTCTGTTCAATGGACACCACTGATTTGGAATCACTGTGAACAAGTAAGATGTGGAGAGTCAGAATATCCTTAAAGCTAATTTGAGCTTTAAGGATTACACATTTGAGGCCCACATCTTTGTTTTTCACTGTTGTTTGTGTTCAGCTACCCCTATTATTGCCCACAGTTCAAACGAGGAGCACTTCAAGTCAATATTAGCCAATCAAGTGCCAGAGCCAACATTACATCTCAAACAGGAAGCTGCACTGGGCTGGTTTCCTAACTGCCAGTTTATCAACTCCAGTTTTTTTTTTCTCCAAAACACATGTGCCAGGGACAGTGTTCTGGATTGAATTACATTCCTAAACCTTATTGTCTTGTGATTCCAGTAACACCGAAAGAGAGAAAGATTGCTCAAGCAACATGTTTTTTGCTGCGCATTCTTCAAATAACTACAACTTTATTCCCACAATTTCTTCATGTTTTTTCCTCAATTTGTCAGAGCTAAAAATAAAATCCAATGGAAAAACACACAAGGGAAACAATTATCTGATTTCATGCTATAACTTCCCAGAAACAGGAGCAGCCATGACTTTTTTTGTTTTCGACGCCCCCCTGTATATAACTCTGTCTATGTTTAAAAACATATCTTTGTCCTGAAGGAAATTTGTCACAAGACTGTCTCATCTAATAAATTGACACATGCATTACAGTGAGGTACCTGCTGTAAAAAGTAAAAATGCACACCTTGTGGCATGATATTACCCTCCACCTTCCAGCTAAAAGTCTGCTCCCGTATATATACATTGATAACAGTGAACACCTTACAATGACACCTGCCTGTCACGCATCCATGCATAGTGGGTGTAAGTGTGAGAGACCTACATTACAAGCCTTAATGTCAGCTAAAATGACCCACTGCATCTGTTCTTACAGTTAAACACCATATTGGTTTAGAAGTACAAGAACTCCCTGGGGGTAAGAAGTCGAGCAAAATCTCAAATGAAAAAGGGATGTCGTAAGTCCCTCATAAATCTCTGGGAGCAATCATGACCCAGTCGTAATGGAGTTGAAAGTGAGTGGGTTCGGAATGGTCGAGTTACAGTAACTGCAAGAGGGGGGTCACACAGTCCTTCTTGCTCAGACTTCCACACTCCTGTGTCAGCCACTCTTTTGACGTAGATAACCCCTTAGCTGCCCCACCCCCCTTCCCCCTTCTCCCCACTTCCTTTACTGGAGAAACAACCAGTGAAATAGAAACCCACAAAAAAAGCCCTGTATGGTTTCACAATACATTTCTCAACACGTCCCTTAACTATTAAACATAGTCCTTAATGGGAGTCAGGTGGCTGAGCGGTTAGGGAATCGGGATAGTAATCTGAAGGTTGCCAGTTCAATTCCTGGCCGTGCCAAATGACGTTGTGTCCTTGGGCAAGGCACTTCACCCTACTTGCCTCGGGGGGAATGTCCCTGTACTTACTGTAAGTCGCTCTGGTTAAGAGTGTCTGCTAAATGACTAAATGTAAATGTAATGGCAGTGATGGTACATGTCCAGGGGGTACGTGAACATTATTTATACAAATGAACATAACTTGTACATCATCGCCATTGTAGGCTCTTGGTTCAGAAGGTCAGTCCATGATAGGTCAGCCGGTTGTGACATCACCACACAGTGGCAGTGTGTGCTGCACTGCATAAACTCGACATCTGACTGAGTATGATACTCTTGTTTTTCGATTTTAAATATAGTTGGGCTTGTTTTCTAGTTTCAACGGCTAATCTAGTGACTTCCTTTCCGTAAACGACTTGGCGTGTGTGTGTTGCTGTGTGTCCGTGCAGCGCTGACATCGGGAGAGACACAGCATTTCATCAGACTCTGCTGCAGCCCCTCTCCACCCTGACCCTAAGGACAGAGGACACCCCGGAGTGTCTCGACTCCACAGTTGTGTGTGTGTGTGTGTGTGTGTGTGTGGGATGGATGGATGGGTGGGTAGCTGGGTGCTGGAAAAGGAAGCTAATCAGAGGTGGGTCAGAGCGCGGGAGGTGCCATTGACCCATAAACAACAGTGCAGCCCAGCTCAAAGCTCTATCAGTCCCTGTCTCCAGGACGATGGAGTCATGAAATTGATACCCCCGCTTGTGCCGCCCAGAGGAGGGGACACCTAGTGCAGAGATGACACCATTGGCTTCAGACACTAGACTTCCCTCAGTTCTGACGCAGCACAACTGAACTTGCACAATCAATGTTTACTAGAACACGCTGAAAGGCCTGTCACAGGGCTGTGGCTGTATGTGAGTATGTAGTTGCGTGTGTGTGTGTGTGGGGGGGGGGGGGGGTGTTGTGAGGGTGCCTCTGCGCTTTTTCTATGCGTAAATGAAATATTTGAGAGTGGGAGTCACCAGTTTGTGTGCGTGTATTTTTTTTCGTGTGTTTGTGTGAAGAGGAAAGGGGGAGAAAAGGGGAGGAGGAAAGGTGATAAGGGGGAGGAAGGGAGAAACAAGGAGAGGTGAGTAAGAGATGAGTCAACAGCCCTCTACTATAAGAGACCTGAGAGCCTTACACTGACACACACACAGACCCTCAAAGGTAAGGTCCACTCTTTTCTCGCCATCCCATCCATCTCTCTCTCTTTTTCTGTATCCCTCCATCTACTCAATACTTTTCTGCATCACATTGTCTTTCTTCTTTGTCTACTTTGATGATGTCTACGACTCCATCTTCCACTCTCCACTAGTGCAGCATACTTCAGGATCACATGCAGAGCTTTTGACTGCAAAACAACTATGACAAGGCTTAGATTGAACTGTGGCACTACATTTAGAAATTGTGTAATATTAGTCAGTGAGGTTGAGATGAATGAATTATCTGCCAGTCCAGGATGAGGGATATTATTAAGTGAAACTTGTGCCACTTGTGTTTGTGCAGGGCAGAGTACTCTGTTTTCCTCTTGCCAAATATTGATTGGTGCAGCTAAGCTGACACATTGAAAGCAAAGGAAGGTTATGGCCATGATGGACAATCATACATGCTACATTAGTAGAGGTTATGATAGGTGTTGATGACAGATGGAGATATTACTCTTGACATGCATGTAAAGCTTGAGTGTATGTCATGTCATTGTGTACAAATGTCAAGAACTTTGAAAATAGAATGATAATAACGTGTTCTTTCTCTCTACCATAGACATCTCAGTGTTGCTTCAGATACCCACATAGCACAGACAGCTCCACGTTTCCAGAATGGACTGCACCCTGGCTCTCTTCCTCTCCTCTGTGCTGGCCCTGCTCACCATGGGAGCAGGGGCTTCTCTCTCACCAGCCATTGTGAGGAACAAAGTCAAATTAGAGGCAGAGCACATGGTGGAAATGATAGAGACACTTAATAACAAGGTAATCAATCAATCTATCCATCAATCAACTATTATGCATCTTTTTGATTTTTTAAGTAGAAAAATAACCAACTATTTGATGTTAGTACCCTTCATTGCATCAGCCCAGTGCACAGGAAAGAAATGGGTTGATTTGAATATACTGTCCACTGAGTTACGTGGCATGAAGTAATAACATATTGTTCTCTCCAACAGTGGATGTCTTCTCAGCTAGTGGGTGGGAGTCTGGACCCCTCCACAGAGAAGCATCTGGAGGGGCTCTCCTCCATCGTGGAGGTCATAGAGACCTACCATGTTCTGCTGGAGAACCTGCCCCAGGAGTGGCTCAAACAGCTCACTGTGTCGGTCAACTCTCTGAAGACCTGGCTGGAGAAGATGTGCCCAGGGACACAACAGACAGCTTGGGAAGAGAACCAGCTGGAGTTGCCCAATAAGTTTCCAGAAAGCAGAAGCCTGGTGGTCCTGGGGAAGCTTAAGAGCTTTCTGTATCTCCTGAAGAGCAATCTGAACAAGCTCCAGACCTGCTCAACAACTGAACTGAAAGACCTGGAGAAGAAGTCGGCATCCTAGACTCGGTGGCAGACTTCTCACCAGCCAGGGAATCGCTGAGTACACAGAATGAGCAGATCCTTCCGGAGCTGCAAACCATTTGTGGAGACTTCTGGAAAAAAAAATATATTCTATATAACTTGAACAAGGTATTTGTTACAAACAGAACACAAGGCACTTTCTACCTTTTTTTAATACTTTTAATTCGCAATGTTTACATTGGATAGTGATGCTGTATACCAATCCTTGGAGAAGGTAACATGGTACTGGTAGTGTTGTTGAGCCCAAAACAGGCTTTGATTCTACCAGAAGCCACAGCTGGTGAATGCATTTGCAGGACAACAACTAGGGCTTGGGAAAAAAGGAAAAAAAGTATAAGACACACAAACTGCACTACACACGCACACACCAAATATGGAGGCGTGACTGAATGGTGACATCATACAGGGTTTCCTGAAAGCCAGACCGGCCCATGCCAGGAAACCACATATTATTCTGAGAGCAAAACATGGGGAAAAAAACATGAAAGTGTGTTGGTTTAGTTGGAAAGTAAATTATTATGCATTGTGACTACTTCCACAGCAATGTAAAGGGTTGATCGATTACAATTAATAATATGCATATATATTTATGCCAGAATATTTCGTAAATTGAGAATGTGTAATATTTTTGTACATTGAAGTGAGGTTTCTTATTTAACATCAGACATTTTAATAAAATGAGTCTCGATTCATCAAGAATAGTGCTTTTACTTGTCCACCCAGTGCTGTTATTTGAGCACTGTTATTTGAGCACACTGTTTCTGTGCACACGTTATTTCTGTGCATGAGACAGTAAGACTAACAATGTTATACATTTACAGAAAATCCCGAGATGCACAACACTGACGTCTCAAAACGTGATTTATTAAAAATGCCACTCATTTACATGAATGATATATTTTGCACAAGTCCTCGACAATTTGAACAAACATGACACGAGGGGAAGAATGACAGTGTCATACTTTAGACAGAAACTAGTTTAACAATGCGTCAAACAAAGCTGATACTGTACACATTAAAAGATGGTACCAGCAGTTGAATGCAGTGGATTTACAACCATCATTTAAATGAATGAATGTTTAACATGTGAACCCAAATCCATCCTTAATTCCTCCCAATTATCGCAGACATTCTAAACAAGACGAGGGATTTATTTTGGCTTGTTCTCATGTATGCACACACCACAACTCACAGAAGCACACACACTAGCTGCTGAACCATTTGCTCTTCTTGGTAGCTGTGGACTTGTAGCCTCCCATCAGTTTCTTCTTGTACTGCTCCACCAGGCTGTCAAAGCGGACATCATCTCTGTTCCTAACCTGCCTCCTGGACGCCTTAGAGCTCTGGACGACACACAGGCAAGAGAGAGAGAGAGAGAGAGAGAGAGAGAGAGAGAGAGAGAGAGAGAGAGAAAGAGAAAGAGAAAGAGAGAGAGAGAGGGGGGGGGAGGGGGTTAGGGGGGCACTCGGAAGTTCACTAGCATCAAACTGACCCCAGTCTCTGGAGACTGTTCAGGTTGGCTTCATCCCAGTGTGCCTGAGAAGGTCCCCCATCTCTGTCACACACACACAGTACCTGTGCTCTGGGCTGGATGGGTTTCTCCAGCGTCTGCCCTCCCTGACGTTCTCGTCTGCTGGGGTGGTTCTTGGCCTTCTTGGGCTGGGGAGGCTGTGGCTTGCCCTTGTCCCTCAGTCTATACACACACACACACACACACACACACACACACACACACACACACACACACACACACACACACACACACACACACACACACACACACACACACACACACACACACACACACACACACACACACACACACACACACACACACACACACACACACACACACACAACAGGAAAGGGGTCAGTCAAACAGAGGAGTTGAGGTATGAAAGTTGTGTTTTTTGTCCTGGTGTGTTAGACGTGGACATACCTGATCTTGGGTCCTCGATGTGAAGGAAAGGGCAGAATCTTCCTTCGCTTCTTGCCATCCTCCAGTTCTATGTGTTCCACCTCTGGCTTAGTCTGGAACCCAGAGTAGAACGTGCCCTGGCCCTGGTTCTGGCCATGTATCTGATCGTGGCCCCGCTTCTGGCCCGGCTTTGGACCCTGGGCCTGCTTCTGAACCTGATCCTGGCCCTGCTTCTGATCCTGGCCCTGGGCTTGGCCCTGCTTCTGAACCTGGGCTTGGCCCTGCTCCTGACCTTGGCCCTGCTTCTGAACCTGGGCTTGGCCCTGCTTCTGACCTTGGCCCTGCTTCTGAACCTGGGCTTGGCCCTGCTTCTGACCTTGGCCCTGCTTCTGAACCTGGGCCTGGCCCTGCTTTGGACCCTGGGCTGGAGCCCCAGACAGAATGGATGGGAGAGGAAGAGAGGTGTCACATTAGTCATATGACGACACAGTGAGCATAAAGAAGAGAGTGCTTAGTGACCATAGATAATCATTTATCATTATTATTACTATTATTATTACTACTGTTGTGAAAAAGAATAGAAAGGCCTCACCTCCGGTCTTGGCCTGTGTCTTTGCCTGGCCCTCTCCCGTCACCGTGACACCCTTCGGTCCAGCCACGCCCTTCTGAGGGCCGGCCCCGCCCCCGGTCTGGGGTCGTCCTCCTGTACCGGGCTCTTTCCTGAAACGCTGCTGGAGAGCATGAAAACAGAGCGACATGGGCGTCATGTTCCTCCATGGAGGACGGCTTCCACGGAGGGGGAGAGGGGGAGAGGGACACACCACCCACCTTGCTCTGCTGCTGTCGAGCCTCCTTCATCTTCAGCTTCCTCCCGTCCTCCAGGGAGAACTCCGCAATGGGCCGCTGAGGAGGAATACACACACACACACACAGAGGTACACACAGGTACACACACACAGAGACAGCTGGATGAAACACTTGTCAATTCACCAGTTCAAAAACACCCATGTTCCCGTGTGTTGATTGGCTAGGCTCGACGTGTAAGACATGCGTGCAGGGAGGAGGTGTGTGTGTGTGTGCACCTTATTCGAGCCGTAGATCTGAGGGTTGTTGTTGAGGTGTCGCAGGGTCTTCAGGGCATGCTCGTGGTCCTGGAACTCCACAAACCCATAACCGAGCGACCGGCCGGTGATCTGACCCCTCTCTGGCTTCTTGTCGTACATCACCCTGCACTGCAGATACACAGTACACACACGCACATGTAGAGCACCTCCACCATGAAGGAAATCAACCTGCTCCTAGCAACAATGCCACTTAGTGGCCTTCACTGAAAACATATTTGTGAATCGGTGAAATATGAGACAGGGAATATCTGTGTGTGTGTGTGTGTGTGTGCGCGCGTTTTACCTCAGTGATGCGGACTGCCTTGCCTCCCCCAGCCGCATCCAGGCAGAGTTTTCTCAGCTGCTTGTTGTCAACCGACTTTGGCAGGTTGTGGATGCACAACCTCGTCTTGGACACGAACACAGAGATGTCCCGCAGCTTGGTCCGCTTCAGCTCCTCAAACTAACACGGGACACACACACACACACACACACACACACACACACACAGAGAGGCATGGTCAGGAGGGGAGGCAAGCGGCGCTGGCTGGCTGAAAGTTTCCGGAACGTGCGCACGGCTTGAGGGTGGACGGGGCAGCCGCCACCACGGCGCTCACCCTCTGTCTTTTGGCCATGTCTGCCTCCGGTACGCCCTCCGCTGCCTTGGTTCCCGCACGGATCACTGACAGACACACACGCGCGCGCGCGCGTAGTCAGATGAGTCTTGTGTGAGACGCGTGGGTTCTCGTGAATTTTCGGGGGAAAGGGGGTAGGGTTAGGGGGGGGCTCAGTGGAGGAGGGAGGAGCTACTCACGTCCTTCCCTGGCCAGGTACAGGTTCCTGGTGCCCGTCTCCACCTTCACCTTCTTGTCCTTCAGCTTGGTGGCGTCCTCTCGGGTCACCGCCGCGACGATGTTCAGCTTCCTCCCATCTACTCGGATGCCGCCGGTCTAACCCACACACACACACACACACACAGACGGGGGGGCGATACACGCTCAGTCGACACACAAGACAAGCACGCGGAAGCACGAGGCGTCGGGGCGACGACAACCTAGCCTTGCGGCTCTGCAGGGGCCTCACCTCCGACTCGTCCTGAGACACGTTGATGCACCTGTCCGCTGCCTCCTTACACTTGAACTGAGCGAACGCACAGCCTGGGTGGGGGGTAAAAGGGCAGACAAGACCAATCAGCGAGCCGCTTTCGCCGAGACCCGCCGGCGGCTGAGCGTGACGCGGGCGGACAGACCTTTGGAGTGCTCGGTGTCTGGGTGGACCACGATCTTGATGTACTTCAGCTCCCCGTAGCGCAGGAGAGCCTCCTCCAGACCCTCCTCCTCCGTATCGAACGACAGGTTCCTACAGGGCAAGGGATGACATCATCCATGAGCACCTTCAGTCAGCACCCCCCCCCTGGGGTGAGAGTGGGGGGTGTGTGCTGGGGTGAGAGTGGGGTGTGTGCTGGGGTGAGAGTGGGGTGTGTGCTGGGGTGAGAGTGGGGTGTGTGCTGGGGTGAGAGTGGGGTGTGTGCTGGGGTGAGAGTGGGGGGTGTGTGCTGGGGTGAGAGTGGGGGGTGTGTGCTGGGGTGAGAGTGGGGTGTGTGCTGGGGTGAGAGTGGGGGGGGTGTGCTGGGGTGAGAGTGGGGTGTGTGCTGGGGTGAGAGTGGGGTGTGTGCTGGGGTGAGAGTGGGGTGTGTGCTGGGGTGAGAGTGGGGTGTGTGCTGGGGTGAGAGTGGGGTGTGTGCTGGGGTGAGATTGGGGTGTGTGCTGGGGTGAGAGTGGGGTGTGTGCTGGGGTGAGAGTGGGGTGTGTGCTGGGGTGAGAGTGGGGTGTGTGCTGGGGTGAGAGTGGGGTGTGTGCTGGGGTGAGAGTGGGGGGTGTGTGCTGGGGTGAGAGTGGGGGGGGTGTGCTGGGGTGAGAGTGGGGGGTGTGTGCTGGGGTGAGAGTGGGGTGTGTGCTGGGGTGATAGTGGGGTGTGTGCTGGGGTGAGAGTGGGGGGTGTGTGCTGGGGTGAGAGTGGGGGGTGTGTGCTGGGGTGAGAGTGGGGTGTGTGCTGGGGTGATAGTGGGGGGTGTGTGCTGGGGTGAGAGTGGGGTGTGTGCTGGGGTGAGAGTGGGGTGTGTGCTGGGGTGAGAGTGGGGTGTGTGCTGGGGTGAGAGTGGGGTGTGTGCTGGGGTGAGAGTGGGGTGTGTGCTGGGGTGAGAGTGGGGTGTGTGCTGGGGTGAGAGTGGGGGGTGTGTGCTGGGGTGAGAGTGGGGGGTGTGTGCTGGGGTGAGAGTGGGGGGTGTGTGCTGGGGTGAGAGTGGGGTGTGTGCTGGGGTGAGAGTGGGGGGTGTGTGCTGGGGTGAGAGTGGGGTGTGTGCTGGGGTGAGAGTGGGGTGTGTGCTGGGGTGAGAGTGGGGTGTGTGCTGGGGTGAGAGTGGGGGGTGTGTGCTGGGGTGAGAGTGGGGGGTGTGTGCTGGGGTGAGAGTGGGGTGTGTGCTGGGGTGAGAGTGGGGTGTGTGCTGGGGTGAGAGTGGGGTGTGTGCTGGGGTGAGAGTGGGGTGTGTGCTGGGGTGAGAGTGGGGTGTGTGCTGGGGTGAGAGTGGGGTGTGTGCTGGGGTGAGAGTGGGGTGTGTGCTGGGGTGAGAGTGGGGTGTGTGCTGGGGTGAGAGTGGGGTGTGTGCTGGGGTGAGAGTGGGGTGTGTGCTGGGGTGAGAGTGGGGTGTGTGCTGGGGTGAGAGTGGGGTGTGTGCTGGGGTGAGAGTGGGGTGTGTGCTGGGGTGAGAGTGGGGTGTGTGCTGGGGTGAGAGTGGGGTGTGTGCTGGGGTGAGAGTGGGGTGTGTGCTGGGGTGAGAGTGGGGTGTGTGCTGGGGTGAGAGTGGGGTGTGTGCTGGGGTGAGAGTGGGGTGTGTGCTGGGGTGAGAGTGGGGTGTGTGCTGGGGTGAGAGTGGGGTGTGTGCTGGGGTGAGAGTGGGGTGAGTGCTGGGGTGAGAGTGGGGTGTGTGCTGGGGTTGAAGATAGAGAGGGGTGGGGGGTATGTGTGGAGGTTGGAGGCGGACCTGATGAAGACGGTTTTGCCCTCGTTGATGTCAGAGGGGAGGTTCCGCTTCTTCCTGGCAGGCTGGCCTGGACACAGACAGGCGTCAGTGAGCGGCCTGAATACAGGAGGACTTCACAACACCGCTAATGCACACATGTACAGAGAGAGCGAGGGGATGGACATACCTAGGTCATCCTCATCTTCGTCCTCGTCATCGTCATCATCGGCGTCATCAGACCCAAGTTCACTTTCCTCATCATCATCTCCCTCTTGGGACTCATCATCATTCTCGTCATCATCATCATCCTCTTCACCCTCAGCACCTTCCTCCTCCTCCTCACTCTCATCCTCTGATGGGGATTCTGGCAGAGGAGGGGCAGGCTTGGAGGTGGCTCTGAGGAGAGATGTGTACACACATCTGATGGTGAGGCCCCGATGACCCGGTCTCCACAAAGATCCAAACAGTGTCTACCACTTCAGCAACATGTAGCTTAACAAGGACAAAGAAAGAAAAGGTTGTACTTTTTCTTTTGAGGTGCGACTGGTTTCTCCTCTTCTTCCTCCTCCTCCTCCTCCTCCTCCTCTTCTTCTTCTTCTTCTTCCTCCTTAGAGTCAGCTGTTGGTTTCTTTAACGCAATCTTCTCCCCGTTCTTAATTCCTGTGGGACAATTCAAACTCATGTTTGACGCGTGTGGGAATAAGATGACTGTCTCACACTATCTGTGAGTGCATACATTATTGCAGTGGTGTTACGGACATGATTTCAACTGTCCATGCCAATACTGTGATCTGTGTCGGTTTGTTGCATTGGCGAACTACTGAACTATGCAGATTACCTGAGGCAGCGGGTGGCTGAGAGGCAAGAAACTTGTCTTTAGCTATAGCCCAGTCCACAGCTACCTGCCGCCCTGTCATGGGGAACAGAGAATGGAGTCAGCACATTGTTTACCCACTGTGGACCGCCAACCTTTCAAACCAACACTCAACAGCTCAGCGAAGTTGTGCGCTTCATCCAGGCCAGGTAGAAGTGTCCCACGCATTACCTTTGATTTCCTTCAGGTTCGTGGCCTTCAGGGCCTTTCCGGCCTGCAACTGGTTCTTAAACTGGACAAACGCAAAGCCTCGCATCTTCCCATCTGAACACGCATCACGACAGGGAGAGAGAGAGACACTGTCAAACACTGACAGGAGCCAGGCCCTTCGGCCTTTGCTTAACTGAACACATCCGGAGTGGCTTAATGGGGGGCTGGAGGTTTGTAAGCGCAGATATCATCCTGGGCTAAGTCACCTGGTTTCAGAGCGATGTTGGCCTCGAGAACAGTCCCGAACTTGGCAAAGGTCTGTCTCAGATCCTCCTCAGAGCACTGCAGCAACGAAAGGCAAAAAAAAATGCTCCATCAAGTACGGGCTGTGTGGACACGGAGCACACGCCTCAATGTGTTCAGGCTCGTGTGGCATACCTTGAAGCTGAGATTCCTGATGATTAGCCTTGCTTTCCTCAGGGAGTTCTTCGGTATGTTTGTTTTCTGCTCTTTTCGAGGGGCTGGCGGTGTGCCTGCTGTCGTTTTGGTTTCTGGCGTTGTGGATGCTGAAGGGATCACGGTCACAATGAAAAGCCTGAATGCTGACATGAAAGATGAGCTACCATCCAAATGAATCTCACATACCTTTACCCTTCTTGTCAATGATTTTCCTTTTAGCCACATCGACTGTTATCTTGCGGCCATCATAGAGACATACTTCTTTCAGCGCACGCTTTGCATCCTCCTCCATTGAGAAGGTGACATATCCAAAACCTCGGCATTTGTCGCCACCTGAATAGAATAGATACAACCCGTGTTAGTGTTTTGCTATGAAGACATTATTGGCTGTAGCCAAGTAGATAGGTCATACAGATTGGCTTAAAATGATCAATTAAGATATGCTTCCTTCACCTTTTTCTTTGACAACAAAACACTGCTTCAGCGGGCCAATCTCAGAAAATATTTCCTCGAGTCGTTCATTCGAGGCAGTTACAGGCAATTTATTTACAAATACAGTAAGCCCTGACATGGCTCCAACTTTTTGTTAGCTAGCCAGCTAGCTACTGTAGCTAATGAGACTCTATATTTGAATACCGAGAAGTGTTTGTTTGTTGCTATACGAAATCAATATTTAGCTTCTTCCAAAAATTATCTTGAGCTTGCTCTTGTAATACACGTTTCCCCAAAAACATGACATCCACGTGCATCAGTTAGTCATGACGGAGAAACACGTTTGTGTACAACACGGCCATCATGAAACAACCGGAAACTGTCAGGGGTTTCTTCCGGTAACTTCTTCTTGTGTTTTCCGGCAGACGAGGCGCAGTTCGAGCATTGCTGCCATCAATCGGTGGCCCAGCTCGAAAGAACAACGATGCAAATCCGATGGGTCATTCACCCTAAAAAAGATTGTCAGACAGACCAGTAAGTGGTAGCTCTTTGTTTTTACTATAAACTTGACAAAGCCAAGCTATAAAATGTCAAAGCTATACATAAGCTATAATGTATAGAAATATATAATAATATAAATATACACATACATCTATCATACATCTATGTACATATTTATATGCACTTTAGGCAATTTATGTTTTTTTCGTCTTTAACTAAACTCATCTGTACTGCTACCGTACTATTGTACAGCATTAATGGCAAGAGACACTGACTGTCTCTCCACCTTCAAGAAAAGGCTCAAGACGCACTTGTTCCGGGAGTACAACGGTACTTAGGAATGGTTCGCTTGACCCGATGTTAGTTTCCTCAAGGATCACAATGACTCTTGCTTAGAGACTTGTTGCTCTTGTGGTTAGTGGTTACTGACTTAAATTTTTGTACTCGCTGTGATATATTGTTTTATTATTGTTGCTTGCTTTTTTTCCACAGGTACACTTGCACTTATAGCAGTTCATGTTGTTTAATTGTAACTTGTTTAACTACATGCTCTTATGGTTCTTCCCTTTGGCACTTATTTTGGTTGTTCACAATGTGTGCTTCATGTTTTGGCTACTCGCAATGTTTTGTGGCTATCTCGTTGTTATGATCAGTGACCTATGCACTTTGTAAAGCTCTCTCTTGGAAGTCGCTTTGGATAAAAGCGTCTGCTAAATGAATAAATGTAAATGTAAATGTAGAAGACGATCAGGCAGTAACAGTAGTGTCAGAGACACTGACAACCCATAGAGGGTGCTACAACTTCATGGGTTCAGGCAGGAGGTAAAAACAGGCACAGTTCAAACCTCATCATGATGATTTGCAGCCTTAGTCAAATTACTTGTATATTGTGTCAAGAAGACCATAACTTCCTGTTGTCTTTCCCAGCATCTATGGTCTTTATAAAAAAAAAAGAGAAAGTGATGTATAAACGTTCTCACATGTCTAGAATGGTCTCCTCAGCCATGTGTTCTGTTTTTTTCTACCGGAATGCATGGCATGACTAAAAAAGGAAGTATGTGGTTTGTAAACCCTCCTCTTCCCCCAGACTGGGTTTAGAGAACAAAAAAAGACAGTTGTTTTGTAACTTTCCCTTAAGATAGTGTGACAACTATTGAGATCAGGTTATTTATTGTGTGCTGTCACTGCAGGGTGTGACTACTGGTAAAATAATAGCTTCCGCCTCCAAACAGGCAAGGAAAGAGTTAACTAGAGTCTCTTAAATATCTGTCTCTGTTGCTGAACAACCACTCATCTCCTCTGGCAGCCAAGGACTGACAATCAGCCAGCACTTCAAGTGTTTTCATTGCAAGAGTCCAGAGAAGGTAAGCCCACTGCTGTGATGCAGCTACAAGCCTATCACTTTTTTTCAAACCCCTCTATTTCAGACACTCCAGGAACCTCTATGTACCTTCTAACAAACACACATCCTGATTGCAGCTACCTGGTGTCATTAGTTCTCTTAAGAGAGAGTAGGTCAATTTGTCCTAACTTCTCTCTGAAGCTTAACTTACACAAGAAAACCATTATTATTTTTCCAATTGCTCAAGAGGTTGGATAAAATGTTAGCAGGCTAGGCTAAGCTACTGCCATAGTCACATTCCTTTATCAAGTTAGGGCTTGCTAGAATACATGACAGTATTTCCGAAGTGAAGGAACAGACATGGCCTTCTTTCTACAGTATGCAAAAATAACTTTGGTGCTCTTGAGAGAGAGAGAGCCATGATACGAGGACATAGGAATGTTGCTGTGTGAGACCCAACCAAAACAAATACTTTTACTGTAGCCATACATCGTACTAACTTTATAGCGCTCACATAACCAAACTTCTGGGAGAACAGGAAACACAACACCTTTTACACAAACTTTGTTGACAAACCTTCGCCAGGCCAAGTACAGATGAACGTTTCCCTTTCCTGTTTACTACAACAACTGTAGCAGCCTTAACAAGCCCTCATTAAACCTAGGCCATCATGTACAAATACAACTGTGTGCATTTGCATGTATAAGCTTGTGTACTAACTGATTGCAGTCTTCATATGCTTCTAATGCCTTCTGATTGTTGCTCTATGTTGACCTGTCTGTTATCCGATAGGTCAGACATCCCACCCCCACGTCAACTCATTCAACATACCAAGGAACATGAAGAAAAGAGAACCCATTACTAAGCAGAACTCCACCCCAAATCTTGTGAGAAGTGAGTCTGCTGTACTCACACACACACACACACACACACACACACACACACAGAAGGCACACACACACATGAATACTAACACATGTGCACTCAGGCAAAGCACAAACCCATGTACAGCACACACAGACATGTTTCTGTGCACCTACTGTGCACGCACAAACTGACACACGTACACAAATATGCATGCCCATATTCACCAAGTGCAGTTTCTTCTTTCCACTCATAAACAAGATATGCCAACCCTGACATTCCAGGTCACCCAACTATGAAGTGCACCATTGACAGTTCACAAGGTGACCGTTCAAGCATTCAGCCTAAAATACATGGTGAACTTTTACGTGCACCATGGACCACTATAACATGCTAGTTCAAAGCCTTCCTTAAGTTATGTTCCTCAAAACAGCTGATACTGCACAGATATGTGTGTAAAATGAAAACATTATGCTGGCTTGTTTTTCATGGATGCAGTATTCACTTATTTTTGGTTCATGGGAGGAAACGTGCATGACAAGAGGGAAACTATGTATACTGTAAATTTGCATGTGTTGCTGCAACAGCTGTAAAGTCTAACACCTACTCTTTTGTTACTGACTGAGCAACATCTTTATTTGATGTGAGGCAGAGAGAGAGAGCATACAAGCACTTAAATGAATCTAATATTCCAAAATGAAATAACCACCATCTGAAAAATAACTACTCTGATAATATCAACTAAAATGTTTACCTTTAAAATATATACTTTTGCTCTAATTTGCTAAAATAAGGATACATTTGTGAAGATTATGTTTATCTGTAATGTGATAGTTTTTACAAATGGAAAATATAGATTTATACCAGTATATTTTTCTACCAGAGCCTGGTCTTTTTACTCTACCAATACATTCTTACAGATATGATATGTATAAAGGCTTCTTCAATGCCAGAGTGGTAATGACTTATAGGAAAAATCCCTTATCTCCCCTTTCACACTCTCTAAGGGAAATGCTCCCATAATCTCTCTTACTCTGATGGGTTGAAGGGTGCATTGTTTCCCATCCATATTTAAAGCTGAAATGGACACAGCAATACAGTATGCACTAGATGCACTAAAACCAGTTTGTCCAGTAAGGTCAAGTGAATCAACATCCATTTGGACTTGGTTGTCAAAGCCATTTTTTCAGGCAGCACATAAAGGTTCTCAGTAAAACTGTTTCGTGAAATAGTTTGAGATTATGCTTTTCAGTATGTGTTTGTTCAATCCCCATTTTAGTAACAGTGTCTAACTGCTAATATTGGCTGTCTTAAATCATGTCTGCAGTGGCATTCCTTCAAATTGTGCAATTTGAGGCATTATATAATCGAATTTCCTGACGAACTGGAGAGGGCTGTGAATTGTTAAGTAGGAGCGGCACTGTAAATGGCAGTTGGGAAGTAAAAGGGTGGTACCAGACAGGTCAGGTCAGGCAGGAGGGCTCTGGGTAGTGGGCAGGTACCAGAGTAGAGCTTTTCTGAGGCGGGGTCAGTTTGCTGCCAATTGTTCCCCTGCTACAAACGGACAAAGGGCTGGGAGACAACACAAAGAAAAATACAGTTTTTCCTCCAAGGACTCCCTCACTCAAAGCAAAGATTAAAACAGGTAAATATTATGCAGCATAAAGCTAGTTATTTTGTGGAAGTGTTCTTACGGTCTGTAACGTTCCTTCCTTCAGAGTTGGTACATTGTGTTCCGCTTTTTTTTATTATTTTACATGTGGTATGTGTTCCTGGCTGCTTTTAGTAGCTAGCTTCATACACATTCGGTGAATTACAGCCTTTAAAGCCACACGTGCCAATATATGTTTTGTTAGTTTCTGTGTTAGCAGAGGGATATTATGCATGTGATCACATAGCAGATGGTAGAAGTGGTGTTGTAATAGCTTGGCAAGGATGAGTGAATACACAAGGTCACTGAGACTCCAAGAAGACTCTTAGTATTCCATGATAGGGAAGTCTCTTTGGGCGTATAATTACCAAGGTCCGTGGATACATGATCATTTGGTAAAACTATGCATTATGTTCCAGTGTGTTTCATTGAATGTGGCATGTTGCTTTGAGAACCAAGCCTTCCATTTTTAGAGGTGCTTGGTCACGGTATTAAACAGACATGCCAAGGTATGCTAAGTTTGTACTTTTTCTCTGTAAAACATGGGCTGAACTCTCGAACAATGAGGGGTGTGGTCGTTATGCCATTGCCAAATCTTCAACAAGGCTCGCTTCTAGCAGAAGCATAAACAGTTTTGTTTATCCAGTGTTCACATGCGTGTCTTGGTAGCCTCCCTAAAGACTACCACAGCAGATCGCCATGGGAATAACAGCAGATAAAAGGCATCAGTGAGTTTGTAGAAGGGAAACAGGGACACGCACACGTCATATGGGAACTCATATTTCCAAGGTAAACACCACTCAAATAGAGTGACAGTATGTAAAGTAGAATAAGAGTTTGTTCTTCTGTTCTGATGTCATGTGAACTAAAGCTAAAGTTCCTAAAAAATTGATCTCCAACTCCCTACAGCACAATAAAAGAGGAGTGAACAGCACACTAAGGAACGTTAGCCATACATGCAGCTGTTGACACGATTAGAATCAAGTGGGACAAGTATGCTTTCTCACCACTGCCCTGAGAGCCAGTTGTGACATACCGACTTAGATCAGCAGGCCAAGTTGCCAGGACTCTCCCGCACCCTAAAATAGAGGGGAGAGAGAGATTCTCCAGACAGCAACAACTAGCAGCTGCTTCATACTGTACATACACAGAACTGAATAAACGACAGCGGAAAGGTTGAAAGAGAAAGAACAACAGTAAGAGGAAGTCACTAAGAAGCAAATAAAGATAATGGACACCCAGACAGACTGTAGTTTGATAAACACTTAAGAGAGCATTGAGAGAGTCGAGAGAGTTGAGAAGGGACAGCAGATCAGAAGAGTCAGTCAAACTGGAAAGACTCCACAAAGACTGACCTGGACAATAACAATAAGGTAGAAAAGATTCTACAAAGAGCCAGAAGGCCAAACCCAGAGTCTGAGACGGACGCAGAAAGCCGTCTTAAGTATCACAGCATTGACTGAGGAAGTCAAAACGAGACAGTCAGATTCACTGCAGAGACTGAGGACTACAGTGCTGGAAATAGTGACTCACCAAACTAGTGGTCGAAGGCCAGGCATGGCCAAAATCACGGCTGAAGGTAAGCGAGAGGTTGAGCTGCCCAACTGACGATGGTGTTGCCTGCTGACAATGCGAGAGTTGTATAATGTCAATTATGTGTGATTGTGAGGGTCAGTGAATACCTATGGCTTAGGGCACATTTAGGGTCAGGTTGTAGTGGATGGGGCTTTTCGTGAAAGAGAAAAAGACTGAACTGACAAAAGCCAAATAGGTAGTGCTGAAAAGGGGCATTCTCAGAGGACATGAAGATACAGCTAACAATGAGATAGGGTGAGTTGACAGTTTGATGTCACTTGTTTTGTGCCAACTAACCTGATCCTACAGACACATAGTCTTAGTGATTCCTAAAAAAACGAACCCATAACTAAAAAAAACCCGAACAAATGTGTCTTGTTTATTACTGTATATGCTAAAAGAAACTACCCGTCCAACACATGATTAGGTCAGGTGGTTTCATCCCTGACACCAGTTAGTGCCTAGATGCAGCTTGCCTAAAGGCACCAAGTGAACATGGAAAAAGTCTGAAAAGGTTTCCACATCCGAGTTCATGTTAAATCCCTCACATCTGACTTGGTCTGACTTACTGTGGGGGATACAGTTCTTTGTTTACAAAGCCATTAGAAAGGTTTCCAGAGGAGTTTGTCACTTGATGAAGAGATCCAGAATGTTCCATCTTTAAGTTTGTTGATTCACTCAAGTAGTAGTCCATTTTAGAGACCAAATTGGCAATTGACCAACTAACCAACTCGCAGATGCTATGGGAACAGTGGCAGAAGTATTATTAGCCACAGCAAAAATACAACCAATAAATTAATGACATCAGTGACATCAATATGCCATCAAAAGGAAATATACTGTGTGACCTGTTTAACGATTTGTATAATTAAATATCAAAGTATGTAATGAGTCTGTAAAAGGATTTAACCAAGAGCAACAGCCCCAGATACAAAAGCAACAACAGTTTAAATGTAAACCATTTTCTGTCATCTTCTGATATTTAGAGGAAATTGGGGTTGGCTATATTCTACTTCTAAGGTAACCGATATTACCAAAGGGTAGTTGCTACATATTCTTAGTTACAAAAATGTCTGCATTCAGAGCTCAATTTGCTATGTTTCAGACAATACAACAATCAGCACTCATTCTCTAAAATAACAGTTTGTTATTGATTTCTCAGTAACTTGTAAACAAATATTTACTGTTTTTATTGATGTGTATGTAATTCACCTCAGTATTTTGCATTCACGAACAGCATGATCCTTGATCGTGTAGGTAGACAGATTGTATGTCACGCTGTCAGTCTGTGGGAGCCTAGTGTTTACTGTAACCTGACTAACCGTGGCAGCACATGTAGGCATTCAGAAACATAAGTCACAGGCTGAGGACATGTTTACTACAGTGATTTAAGCAAAGGTGTTGCAAGAGGAGCCATGTCCCCACTTTACCAACACACCTCTCATATCCTGCTTGTAGATGCACTTATTATCTACTGACACTAAGATAATATTGACCTTCCCTCACTGCAGCAATATAATTTTCAATAGCGTAACAAGACTTTAATTAAAGTGTGCTTAATCTACATACACCGGCACATAAGAAAAAGAACATTGCAGCATGGTATAATACAGTACAGATATAGTGTAGTATATCAATCGTCATTTACAACAAAGTTTCTCGTTAATTTCCCCACAAAGTCCATTTTCTCTGTCCTTATGAGTGTCCATTCTTTCTCTTTCTTTCTTGCCCCAGAGATGCCCCGCCTTTTCCCCAAACTCTCGCTGTGCGAGGTGGATGAGAATGTGCGCCGGATTGCGGAGAAGGTGTACGCGTCTGCCCTGAAGGAGGAGGACTCCAAGGATGTCCTCTCCATGTACACCGTGCCTGAGGACTGTCCCATCGGCTTTCAGCAGGACCGGGAGAGGGAACTCCTCAAGGAGATGGCCGAGCAGTCAGAAGAAACCGTCAAAAGGTCAGGACATGTGGGGACCTTGAGTAGGGCTCAATCCCTGGACCAAACCTGTGTTTAAGTGTTGAAACCCCTTTTGTTTATCCCCCCAAAAAGTACATGACAGCCAACTGAAGACACGTTCACATCTATCGAATCATTATTTGGCTCGACACTGTTCTCACCCCGTGCTAACTGGCATCCCCACAGGAAGAAGAGTTTCCGGATGATGCGATCGCAGTCGGTGTCTCAGGCGTTCCCTCCCGTCAGTGCAGAGTGGGCCCTCTCTGTGGTGGCTCCTCTGTTGTCTCCCACTTCAACTTGCCCAGCGCTGCCAGACAACCTCATCGATTTCCAGAGGGTCACCATCAGTGGAGATTATTGTGCCGGGGTATATATCTACTTGATTTATGAATGAATGCATTTATATTAGTCTGTCCATACAGAGGTGTACTTAATATATTTCCATGATCTAATATGGGGGCACTTTTATGACAATATGAATCATCTTCAGGTTTTGGGGGCGTCACATTACATTCTAGCCTAGAAAAGACAGTAGGATGCAGTATTTCAATGTATTTGCACGTGACCTTCCCCAGATCACAGTGGAGGACTATGAGCAGGCAGCTAAGAGCCTGTTGAAGGCTCTGTTCATCAGGGAGAAGTACTCCAGACTGGCCTACCACCGCTTTCCCAGGACCGTAGCCCAGTTCCTTCGCAGCTCAGAGAATGAGAAGTGGAAGGAGGAGGACGAGATCATGCCAGGTATAAGGAGGACCTCTGCTCTGGATTTGACCTTGATTTTGGGAAAAAAGGCAATTGTCACTTGACCAATGCTCTTGGACTAATAGGGATTAGGGTTCCAAAAGTCAGGGAAGATGGGAAGGATGTGGCTCATGTCAGTTGGAAGGATCTCCATGTCTGGATATTGCACAGTGTGAATTGCATTCACGGTGTGAATGTGTGTTTTGCTGGCGCAATTTACCCATTATTTTAATTGTGATTGGGCATGGAAACACACAGCTTGTGAGTAAATTGGGCCAACAAAATACACATTTATGTCCATTTTCCCAGTACCATTTTTCACCTGACAATAGCGTTTAGACGGTACCCCATTGCTTGTGCGTTTCCAAAACATGGGCCCAGACTATGCCAATCATACCTGTAGGCACCTGTGTAAGTTGCTGCAACAAATTCCTGATCAGCCCAACACATTTGCAGAGCTAATTCACGCTGACACATACTGGCGCCAGTTCAAATATTGAAAACAGGCCCAACATGAAGTCACACCATGTTCAACCGGCTGTTTACTTGTTGGTTTCTACCTCCCTGTAATTCCACTCTGTCGCTCCCTCCATTTGTTTGTCAATGTGGCCCACAGACGTGTGCCCGTGTCCACGTGAGGGCGAGGACCCCTACAGCCTGGAGGGCATCCCCGACGACCTGAACTACGTGCTGCAGATGAAGGACGGCATCGTGAACGTGTACGACGACGAGGAGGCCCTGAGGCAGCAGCGTCCGCGCAGCCTGCCCTACCCCGACATAGAGACCTTCGCCATCGACATGAGCCACGTCCTCGCCATGATCGCCGACGGCCCCACGTGAGTGGCCCCCCGTCGAGTCCTCCCTACGACGAACGTCCAC
Organism: Osmerus eperlanus; assembly: GCF_963692335.1. Taxonomy (NCBI): domain Eukaryota; kingdom Metazoa; phylum Chordata; class Actinopteri; order Osmeriformes; family Osmeridae; genus Osmerus; species Osmerus eperlanus. Next base: position 13,543,869 of record NC_085022.1, read on the forward strand.
TCGACGACAGGGCTTCTCTCTCTTAACGTGCGCTGGTTTTGTGTCTCGCCCAGGAAGACCTACTGCCACAGACGTCTGAACTTTCTGGACTCGAAGTTCTACCTCCATGAGATGATGAACGAAATGGCAGAGATGAAAGAGCTGAAGAGTGTAGCGCATAGAGACTTCTACAACGTCAGGAAGGTTGGTCTCCCATTAAGTCCATCATCCCATGTTCTGTGAGGACAGAAACAGCACAGTATAAAAACACAGCAAGATGGAACCAACAAATAAACTAAAAAGGGCAAATAAAAGTTGTACATAGAGATGATGCAATATACAGTGTTTCACCGTAATTTTGCAGAAACATATGAGACTAACATCCTCTACACAAAAGCTCCTCCGTTAAATGATCTCTTCTCTAATGCAGTAATTCAGAACACATCTACATCCAACGACTGGATATTGCTTTCTCATCCACAGGTAGACACACACATCCACGCAGCCGCTTGCATGAACCAGAAACATCTGCTCAAGTTCATCAAGACCACCTACCAGACCGAGGCAGACCGTGTGGTCCTGGAGAAGGGCGGGAAGACGTTCACCCTCAAAGAGGTGTTCGACAACTTGAAAATGGACCCCTATGACCTCACTGTGGACTCCCTGGACGTACATGCAGTAAGTATTACCGTGTTTCATATCTCAAACGTTCATTTGAAAGATGGGCTCACTTGAAAAAAGGTTTGGCCATGAAAATAGTCATTCTTGCTGCGTACGAGCAAGCGGTCCTGCGGAATGAAGCAAGATGGTTGTGTGATGGACCTTTTCCCATGTGAGAGACCTCACTGATATTCTCTTAGAAGAAGTACATTACTTCTTTAAAGTATTGGGTTTCACAGTAGCTATGGTTGTTTGCTATCTTTAGACATTACCAAAAGGTTTGGCTACATAATAGTCAAAGATTATAGCACCCGTGTAATTCAATGATTCAATTAGAAATAACATGTTGCACTGAGTGAGCAGAGTTTATAAAGGCACACACATTTCTCCCTTTCCTTCCCAGGGAAGACAGACGTTCCATCGGTTTGACAAGTTCAACTCCAAATACAACCCCGTAGGGGCCAGTGAACTTCGAGAGATTTACATCAAATCAGACAACTACATCCAAGGAGAATATTTTGCACGTCTCATCAAGGTACAGTACAGTCATAAGAGTGACACCTTTTGAAATGAGAACGTGAAACGTTAATTTGGTCTAAAACCACTTCAAAAAGATTGATGGTTCTTATGGGATGGTATTTAACACTTTTGCACTGTCAGCGAAATGACAGAAGTCTTTCATTTTGTGTCTCTCACATCCTCTGATAGGAAGTGGCACACGAGTTGGAGGAGAGTAAGTACCAGCACGCTGAGCCTCGCTTGTCCATCTACGGCCGCTCTGCTGACGAATGGGAGAACCTGGCCTCCTGGTTCATCCAGCACAAGGTGCACTCCACCAACATGCAGTGGATCATCCAAGTGCCCAGGATCTAGTAAGTTTGTAAATAAATACTTTGAATGTTGTAAGTTAATAACTGGGGTTTGTAGGAACAAAGTTGTACCTTGGATTAAGCATAACCAGAGCAATTACGCACATACACTTACAGGGCATGCTTTACATACATTTGTGCTAATTTGAACATGTCTTAGTGTGAGAAAACAGATTTGTTTGTTGAGTTTCACAAATCCATGTGTTTCCAGTGATATTTTCAGGTCAAAGAAAATAGTTCCCAACTTTGCCAAGATTCTGGAGAACATCTTCCTTCCCCTGTTTGAGGCCACGGTCAATCCACACAAGCACAAGCAAATCCACATCTTTCTAAAATATGTGAGTATCCAACCACAGTTTCGCACTGATATCAAGTTTCTCTTTCTGTCACTAACTCAACGCTTGTGACTGTTTGCTTATTGTTATGGGAGTGCCATTCACATGTGTGCCAAGTTCTATCGAGTAATAGAACTTGTCTTTACAACTAAGTCATTGTGAGATAATAGTGGGTTATCTCCAGGTGTGGTAATAGGTTACACCTGTCAACGAAGTTGTGTTGCGACACTGTGATCCTTTAAAACGCAAGTGTAAAGCATCTTATTTATGGATTTGAATCAGCATGTATACTTCAACTTCAAGAATGTCTCAAATTGGATGTCACTATAGCGTGATCTCCTCCTGTATGTAGGTGACAGGCTTTGACAGCGTGGACGATGAGTCCAAGCACAGCGACCACATGTTCTCCTACAAGAGCCCCAAGCCTGAGGAGTGGACCACCGATGACAACCCACCCTATACCTACTATCTCTTTCACATGTACGCCAACATCATGGTGCTTAACAACCTGCGCAAGTAAGTCTCTCATCTTCCATCACAAAAGTGTTAAGGGTGTTTGGTGAGCAATGTCAGCTCGTTTCCATCACAAAAGTAGCCTAAGTGTCTGACTGCTTCACACGGGTTTTGTGACATGGAAACTATGAAAAACAAAAACCTCAGAAGTAATGACCATAATTACAGTTTTGGCAACTTCCTTTCCGAGGAAATGTTTTTGACTGACTTGTAAATTGGGTCCTATTCTTATGTGTAATTTGCTGCAATTAATCTTAAGCACTCCCATGGAATGTTAAAACGGGTTTCATGGTTATTTGTAATTCAACACGCCACGTGTTTTATTTACCTCAGGGAGAGAGGGCTCAGCACCTTCCAGTTCCGCCCTCACTGCGGCGAGGCTGGTTCCATCACCCACCTGGTCTCCGCCTTTCTCACGGCTGACAACATCTCCCATGGCCTCAACCTGAAGAAGGTGAATCATTTCAACTGTGACCTTTGACGCCAATCTGACAGCTCAGAATCAAAAGAATGTCTGTTTTTTTAGTCCTTGTTGTTCCCTGAATTCTCTGCACCTGTATGAAAGAACTTGATCATGCTAACTGGTTGCTCACATCTATACTATCCCAGAGTCCCGTGTTGCAGTACCTGTACTACCTGGCCCAGGTGCCCATCGCCATGTCTCCCCTCAGCAACAACAGCCTCTTCCTGGAGTACTCCAAGAACCCCCTTAAAGAGTTCCTGCACAAGGGCCTATGTGTGTCCCTCTCCACTGATGACCCCATGCAGTTCCACTACACCAAGGTCAGAATCACAGAGGCAACAAGAACATATGATCAATGAATTAAAGGTCACTGGTATATTATCCCTGATATCTTACACTTCCTGTTAGATCCTTCCCCTATATTGTATTGTCCATTATACTAGGCACACTGTGTACTATGTGCCTTTTATGTTAGTGTGCATTATATCCGACGCATTAAATCAGTCTATTTACATTTTATTATTATTAATTTCAATTATGAGTCAAAAGCTTGTAGCCGATTCATTTAAACCCTTCACAACTGTTTTGTACACCATGGAACCACAAAAGGTTACAATTCCCCTGACGGAAAATAATGTATCATGCCAGACAGGTGTATATGAGAGGATGTACTTATACTTCAAACATTAATTAAAAAAATATCATTATGTTGCAATTGAAGTATCAGTGGAAATTGATATTCAGAGAGTGTAAAAGGTGCAAAATACTGTATATTCCACAAATATAATTATCATGTTAATGCCATGTCTCTCTTTAACCTGCTGTAGGAGGCTCTGATGGAGGAATATGCCATTGCAGCCCAGCTGTGGAAACTGAGTACCTGTGATGTGTGTGAGATTGCCAGGAACAGTGTGCTGCAGAGTGGCCTGTCTCACCAGGTACTGTGTGATGAGTCAGCATCCTGCCCTTCGGAACTGTCAGGGTTTTTTATTCAACTATCTTATCTCATAAACTTATCTATCTTGTTTTACCAGCAACGTGTATGCACTCACTGTCACTGAAGAAAAGTGCAGCTCTCGGTTCAGGAAGATCTTGCCAGAATGAGCTAGAATGATTATTTTGACATTTTGACAGGTTATGAAGCCAAGAGCCCTTTTACCAGAACACATTTTTCACCCCTCTCATATTACTTATCAACATAAGTAACACAGCTATCATTAGCCACCACCTGCTTATGTTTTTGAACATTCTTGAGCAGCCTATGTTGTTTTCACACATTAGAAACCTTACATCCTTAACCTCTTTTCTTCCTCTCTCAAAAGGAAAAGAAACACTTCCTTGGTCCGAACTACCTGAAGGATGGACCAGATGGCAACGATATCCGTAGGACAAATGTGGCGCAAATACGCTTGGCATACCGCCACGAGACTCTGTGCAATGAGCTCAGCTTCCTGGTGGAAGCAGTGAAGACGGAGGCCACCACCGCACTGGCCATGTCACAGCCTGTGTCACAGAAACAGTAGTCTAAAACATGTCGAGCTCTGGGATCCTGTTATGATCCTCTCAACATGTATCCTTCCTCCCCTCTGTTAGGTCAATCTGATCAAACATGATTGGAAAGGTGCAAAAAATGTCTTGCTGAGCTGAGATGTTGGCAACTACCATTAGGTCAGCTATTATCCCCCAGGAAGTGGGATTTTGGACAAATGGAAAGAGCACCATATTAAATAAGGCTGTGTAGACCAAACATAGAACCAGCAGTGCAATTTTGAACCATCATGGCAAACAAACTGCATGTACACAAATTGTCCTGTCTGGGCATCCATTTAACTGGTTTTATCAGGAGCATGCACTACCAGTTAGCTTCTGTTCACCTGCAAAATATTCTTTCAGAAGCTAGTTTTTTGTTAGCATGTTTACTGGGCTGGTGAATGGGAACTCAATATACTGAATTGTAATGAGACACTGCCCCCTTCAGCCTGTCTTCGAAGCACATGGTGGGTTGTGTCCATTTCTGTGTGGGAACTTAGAGATTTTAGCTTGGTCATTACATGGGCATATATGGATCCTTTTTAAGAGAGCATATAGGAAAATAGCTCAACCAGCCTTTAACCGTTGAAATGATTCACTGTCCCAAAGTATGCCATGTTTAAATGTTTACATCTTCACTTTATTATATTTAGGATGAACAGGGGTGTTACATTTTTTTACATACAATAAATTGGTAACTAAAGAATGTGCCTTTGCCTTTGTCCTTTCATTCTAGAAATGTACTTTAAAATCAGAAAATAGACAGTGCACCTTCTTGTAATTCATCATAAGAAAACACCAGTGGATATTTATTTATTTATTAGGCATAACACAGCAATTAGGAATGATGTGGATTATGTTTTATATCTTTAATGGTCACTTTCAGCATTGAAGTTCTAAAATATACAGTGAAATACTTGGATATTTCTTACCAACAAATCAAGGCAGAGGTTGCTTGCACACAGTGGTAAAAAGTAGATGCTACAACCTAGAAAAGTGGCAGCAAAATATTTTCTGTGCACAAGAGTTGTATGAAAAACATTGAATAGCTCATTAGTGTTGTACATAAATTCAAATATGAGTGTTTTTATTTGTTACACCTGTTGCAAATGCTTAGTAGATTAAATCATAGTAAAATGAAAAATCAAACCTGCTGAGCTTGTGTCTGGAAAACCTCTCTGAGGTTTAAAATACAGAATTATTAAATTCTGGTTTTAATTATAATTTTTAAAAGATCTATTTACCTATAGATATGTGAACTATACCTATAGATATTTGAACAGTCAGGTGGCTGAGCGGTGAGGGAGTCGGGCTAGTAATCTGAAGGTTGCCAGTTTGCTTCCCGGCTGTGCCAAATGACGTTGTGTCCTTGGGCAAGGCACTTCACCCTACTTGCCTCGGGGAGAATGTCCCTGTACTTACTGTAAGTCGCTCTGGATAAGAGCGTCTGCTAAATGTAAATGTAACTATATATATATATATGTATAATTGTCTTTCTTTTATTATTATAATTAATGTTCTTTTGTATAATCATATGTTTACACAAAGCATCTTGTTTTTCTACCTAAACCTAAATCCCCCATGTTTATGAATATAATTATTAGGTAATTGTTAGATGGAAATCCGTCCATTTCATTCATATTTGTAAAAAAAGTACAGTAAATCATTTCAATGCCATGAAAATAAATAGAAACATAAATTAGGAAATAATCTCTTAATTTTGTATAAAGATAATGTAATTGTCAATCTGAACATAATTAAAGTATCCATGAAGTCAATTATCACATATCACAGGTGCTGAAAGTGAACCAATAGAATACAGTGTATAATGAAAATGGATCACGATAGATTTAGGTGTTACTAGACAGTTTTGTGTCCAGTTCCAAAAGCTGCCTTAAATTGTATACAAAACATCTACTGGTATTTAGAATTCAAAGTGCAATTACTTATAAAAGTTTGAATAACCAGGCAACCAAAAACCATGACAATGCAGTAGTTTTACACTTTAGATTAGGACAGATACCTCGGAAGTTTATATCCACATGTAGGTTTTAAAGAAATCAGGTAAAAACGACTTTGAAACTATAGAAAATGTACAAAAAGGATAACTCAAAAGTGATACATTGCCAGTAGTTATTGCATACAGTGGAGAAGACAGCGCAGCAGGAAGAATGGCAGCGCTAACGGGATATTTCCAAACCGAAAAACCATTCACAATGTCGATTTGTCTCTAAACCCGGCTAAAAACACGACTTATTCTCAAGTGATTCAGGTGCATTTGATTTCAATGATCGGGTAGGATGTATGGGAGGGGTTTGCACTTCTATAGACAGTCCATTGGTTACATCACACCAGGAAATCGGAATCCACTGCACCCAAAGTTCTTGAACCTCAATAAGCACTACACTGACACAACTCTGTCTCTATGGTTAAAGTGGCTTAGTGCTGAGCTTAAGGTATGTGCGGGTGGCCTGCCTCGTCTGCCAGGTTGAGGATGTAACCAGCGATGTCTTCCTCAGTGGGTACATCAGACATGACCCACGACTCGTTGGCGGCTGTCACTTGCAGGCGACATATTGGACAGTTTCGGCTCTGTCCGCTCCTGCAATACAAGAGAATATCTCCATTTTTTAAAGGCATCGTTTTTCACATGACAGTAAATGAGTGTAAGGCAGAGTTTCTGGATACATGTACAGCTTGTGTCTCTGTAAGGTCAAGAGGTCATGCAGCAAGGCCCCCTCTGAGCAGAATATAGCATGCAGTCCAGACAGTGGGGAGACAGTAAGGAAAATCATGTACAAATAAGGTTTATGGGATTAACGACCACTTCACCTGTTGAACGTTCTAGTGTGTCAATACACTGACCACTGAAGACCCGTTAAGGAAGCAATTCTGTGCAATCTATATCTGTACTGTCCAACTCATGTATTTAAGCACTCTTGTAAGAGAGAGTCTTCACTCATGCCATCAGCTCGTCTTGAACTGATTGGTTGATCCGGTCCGCTCGACTAATAAACCCAAGTCAACTCCTTTACTTTGTCGTGACTCTTTCCGGCCTGCCTTCTCCAGAATTTACATCTTATCAATGAGTCTGCTGGATATTACAGTTTCCTGGCACTAATCGTTGTCATACTATTAGAACCGTTCTTCTGGTCCACAAACACACAAAACTACAGTAACTCTAATGTGTTTGCGCAGACTAAACAATGAAGACAGACACGACTTCATTACAATATGGTTGGAGTGTTTGTGCCTGTGTGTATGTGTCTTTACCATTTGTCAATGCACTTCTGACAGAAGCTGTGTGCGCAAGGAAGGATGAGGTCAGCTTTTCCGTCCATGCAGATACAGCACTCCTCCTCGTCAGTCAACTGTTTAACTCTGCAGGGAAACACAAACAACACAAGAGACACACAAATACACAAAAGAGAAAAATACACATGGGGGGGGGGGGGATATGAACACTGTGACTAACAGCCATTCAGGGATGTGCACATATTTGTGTATTTACAATTCATAAGGTAATGTTATTTCTTACCTGCCCATCCACATACTGGCCTGGCAGGATTCTGCCGAAGAGAGCTGGCCGGAGGGCCCCTCGCTGGCGACCCCTGCTGACAACACTTCAGCTGCCTGGCTGGTGATGTCCCGGTACAGCTGGATGAACTGGTACAAGTTCATGATGCGTGAAGCCTCCACCATGCCGTTCTCTTTGTTTATCTGCCAGAGCATGGGAAGCCACACAGTGAAGCATGTAAACACACACACACACACGTTGGCACACACACTAGCGCAGTCACACAACCATGGAGGCACTCTCTTTCTCATGAGGACATACTGACAGGCGGATACACACACGCACACGCACACACACACACACCCTTCTGTAGCAAACAGTTCATCCTAGCCAACTCACCTTGGTACAGACTATTCTCACAGCTACTTTCCACAGAGCGCTGGAATCCGAACCTGTCTGGACTTCAAAGAGCAGGTGCTTCGGCTGTCCAGCAGCCAGTTTAGCAGTCCTACGCACACCCAAAACAATTTTAGTAAACAGAATTTGGCTTTATATCCTTGGCTTCATTCAATCATTTTGAGGTCACAACAAAAAACGAATTACAAACACACACCCCCACTCATTGTCACCGATGTCATAACATTAAATCAGCAGTAAAAGACCGTTTCTCTTTTTTCATCGCCATTTCGATTGAGGCACACGTCAACATTATCGAAACAAAATGTCCTTTTACGCGATATCAAACAAAACGCCAGCTCTTACACGTCATTAAGCTCAGCCATTCTGCCCAGGAACTCATCGTAGGTGAGGTAGCTGCTGTCGCGCACCAGTCCTGCGTGTTTCACCAGCTTCTCAGGTAGGCGGGTCATCATCGTCTGGCCCGAGAGCTGCTGGCCCATCCCTGCAGCCGGAGCCCAGCTCACACTACAGCTCTGTGGCAGAAGAACAGGGCGGCCTGGGGGGAGAGAATGCACACTTTGCCTGTAGACACTGGGTCTTCAATCCAATTATGAGTTACAAGTTACTTACAATCTTTTTGCTAAAGGTGAAAGGCATGTGCAGTCGCAAGTTTACCCTTGCAAAATGAGTACTCGTGGGTTAGACATTTGACCAGTCATTAAGAAGCACCCTGTCTGTCAAACCAAGTCTGTTTGACATGTACCTAGATAGATACAGATCTGAAATGCATACTGTACTGATAAGGATTGGGACCCTAAATGATGGGCCTTCTCCATGGTTTGAAGCACAGAATTGTCTAAAGGGACATTTTGTGCTTTAGCCTCATATTTCCACCAAGTGCAAATGTATGTATACAAATAGTCTATGTTGTATAGCTAGGGAGATTGAATTGCTTCATTTGTTATATTTCGGTGCTACTATTGTGTGTATATTACAATGTCATGTCATCACCTCAACTCTGTTTTTTACTTTAAGCTAATCACAGTTGTTGTTTTTTGGTTTTGTTTGTTTTACCTGTGCCTTCCAGTTACCTGACTGCTTGAATTTGAGATGAATACAGATAATTTAACTGAATCGTACGTGTGGCCAGGCTTTTCAATTGCATCGGATTATAGGAGCTGTTGTCCATACTACTTATTAAGATGTGATGTCTTCAAAAGCAAAAGCAAGCAACAACACTAGCTTTAACGACGATGAATGTCATGACAATTACGTAACAGGTTCGGAAGCAGCACAACTTTCACTTTATAGTGGGTAGTTAAATAAACTCTAATAAACTAAGATGGTTATCATATTCGATTCGCCAAACTGGCAACGTGGTAGTTACAGCATGCGGTATTAATAAGGGCATGTATTTTCATAGTTAGTCTAGATGGTGTCGTGTTACCCACTAGCTAGATACTATAGCCTAGCTAATCAAGCTAAAAACAAATACACATATTTTAAAGTGTCATCACACAAAACAAGTCTCGCTTTGATAAAGCCAGCTTTCTTAATTACCTGGTGTGGTTCTCTCTACATCGATGTGTAGCAAGCTATTCAATCTGATATAGTAGACATTCAACGGACACCTTTAAGAGTGAGTTGTCAGTTTGTTGACAGACTGGCGCTCTTTGATGACGTTACCATGAAGTAGCCTACATCTGAAGTCTTTATTTTTCAGGCAAATGCTACTGCCGATTTTATTTTGATAAACACAACCATCTACCCTGTTGATGTAGCAACATAGATTGGCCAATCTTCACGATGACGTCTATGCATAGAAATGCGATTTAACATAACCATGTTCTCAATTCATAAATATCCTCATATGGGCATAAAGCAATGATAAAAAAAGTCATAGAGGAAATTATCAGGCATCATTAAATATCAATGATATTGTTCTTTTTATGTAACTTAACTAAACTTCTAAATAGGTCACCTACTACAAATCCAACCAGTTCCCAACAGTGCAAATGTATAACTATATCAAACATGCAAGTATCCACTACTATGTATTGGCTGTATATGATCTTTTTAGCACACAGACAGACTAATCTCAAGCATATGGAAACTAACAGTAGCCTATTTATTGACTGATCATTGTTGTCAGAACTGAGGCTTTGGACACCATTAGAGGACACACATTTCAACTTTGCTCAAATAACTCATGGCTTATTTCATTTTGGCATAATTTCTTACCTACTCCTATTATTTGTCTGTTTGTACTTAATTACCTGGAGAGAAAAAAACAACTAATAAACATATTGTTAAAAAAACAAAAAAACTCATGGCTAGGCCTACAATATCTTAGAATTTAACAAAAAATGTTTATTATTTTGCATGACCGATCACGGCTGCAGTTTAAGAAGCCCCTTAGATATATTATATCTGATAATGGAATGAGGACATGCTGAAATAAACAGATGCTGAGGTATCTTGAGAAACACAAACATATTTTGAATGTTGAAATGAAAGGATCCTAAATATTGAAATAATGGAAACATGGACAGCCTAATTAAAATCCCATCCGTAACATAATAAATGAACACAACTTTAACACAGTAGAAAATAAACATGAAAAGTACAGTAATTGTAGTTTGTGGCACATGTATTTGCAATGCATGAATGGAAGTCTTTGCCAACACAAAAAAACTCCCTTGCAAAAACTTAACTGCTGTTATGGGGTGTTTGCTTTGTCTTTGGATTAATGTGGATGGCGAAGTCACTTAGTACTTCCTGTTTCCTACTCCCTCCTCTTTAGGTTGGTTGTGTAGGTCCATCTCACTGTCTGTGTTTTTCCACATCTCTGTCTCAATGTCGTCCTTCAGATGTCTTCGGGGCCAAAATGGAACCACGTTCTTGTTCCTTCACGAAGAGTGAGGTGGTACAATGTAAAGTTATGGTTTTGAAGTTTCAAATCCCAATTCTAACATCCTGAGAATGTTATGAGACACATGACATTGGGTCACATTTCCAGTCATAAATAGATTTAGTGATCAGAATTTGCTGTGGTCTCTGCAGTCATACAACGTAGACAACAAGACACAAGACTCACATTTTGTAGAACCACACTGCAGCTGTTGCAGCCAGGAGCAGGAGGATTATAGCTAGGGTGAGGAACGTAGTAGATAATGCTGGAAGTCAAAGAATATGAGAAGAACAAGAAAAGCCTTATCAGCATGTAAGAATATACCACCAACCTGAGTTAAAAAAAACTTGTCCTGCAGAGCAACTTAGAGTAACTTACCTCCGAAGGGAGACTCATGGAAGGAAATCATAGTCGTTGAAAATACAGGCATCCCAGTTTGGTTGGTTAAGGAAAAAGGGGAGGAAATGGAGGACAAGTCAGAAGAGGGTGTAGAAACTCTTGGGGAAGCAGAGCGAGAAAGAGAGTCAGAGGAGGTCATGAGAAAGTGAGGGAGTGGGATGGTGGAGGAAAGGGAAGAGCGAGATGATGAAACAGTGGAGATGATGCCATTTGAGAACGCTGATTTGGCCAAGGGAGAGGCAGTTGAGGCAGTGAGAGAAATGTTTGAGACTTGAGTTGTCAACTTTGTGAGGACAGGGACTTTAGGTGTAGACTTAACAAGGTGAGGGGCAGTTGTTGTAGCAGGAGTTGAATATGCTGTTGACTTTGTTGCTGGGACTTCTGGAGTTGTTGGGGTTTCTAAATATTCAGCAGAGGAGAAAATATACAGTACATACAAACAAGTATTTTGACTTTTTTGAGAAAATACACAAGACCAGAACATGACAGCAGAATTGACAGTATATCATGTTAGAACTGTTTGCCAAACACTATTTACCTTCAGGTTTGTAACAAAAGGCACTAAATATTTTATTTCCAGGCACATTCCATGGCACCACCCCAGTCTTGTTCTGACCACATTTTACATTCCTTCTGATGCGAGGGATGACCACTATCTGTTCATGGATCCAGCCAAATCTGTTTGAATGACATTATATTGGAAATGTATATAATTTATATTTCCGTCGTATATCAGGAATTGCCCTTGGCAGATGAGTCAAGTAGATGAGATCCTGAAATAAAGCATTACATAATGATTTGCTCTGAAACACTTTTTAACCAACTATATGCTGTGGAGAAAGATTGCATTTTTGCAGATTTTACTCATTATGAACAATAATAGAGATGATGAAATGTCAAATTTGATGTCTATCTTAGAAAATGTTAAAAAATTAACACGTCCACACATCTCTTTACCATGCATACTTATTGCATGATTTTGGCAGAATCTTAACAAGATACTGTATCTGGAACATGTACTTCTATTCAGTTTCAAGAGTTGCAAATTCACACTTTTATATTCCAACACTGTTTAGTCGATCTCAGCGTACTTGCATGTTTCCAGTCCATGTTGGAGTGCCTTCTCGACCTGTGCTTTGGTGGCTATAGTGGCGTTCAGAAACAGGCACACGGCTTGAGCCTGAGACATGTTGAAGGCATACTTATCTCCAACAGAGACCATGAAAACTTCTGCTTTCCCACCAGACTCTGGGAAAACTTCAGAAGGAAGACAGAGTTTGACAATAATAAAATATTTGTTCAAAACACCAATTATTTGAAACATTGATAAGCTTGTTGACATTGTTAAATTACAAAGAGAAACATATGCAACTGTAAATAGACCTGCATCATATATTGTTGTATTCGTAAATACTGTCAAATAACTGGGGAGCACCTATTTTCATATGTAAATGGCACTGTACCGAAATGGCAATAATGTAATGATCAAATGCACCTTAAATAAATATAATGTATTTGTTCTGATTACATCTGATGAAACATCAAGTGATTATCAAGTATTCAATTTCAAATCTCATGCTATATATCTACAATATTAAAAATCCCACATTTATCTAATCAAATAAAAGCAAAACAACTGCATCTATGCATGTTCTTTGCATATGGATAAAAAAATACAGTTTTTAACTTTTTAAACACATCAAGTATCCTACCTGTTATTTGACTATGATTAAATGGCAGTGTATAGACTACCAGAGTAAGAAATATTCCTGCAAAGAGCCAGAACCTTGCCATTGTTAAACTGGTAAACACTCCAAAAATGCTGTAGAACGCAGGGAGGAACCACATTTTCTTGTGAAGGAAAGAGCCTATTTCTGCAAACATGACTGCACATCCATCAGTGAGGCCATGACAGAATGGACACTGGGTAGAGTAAACAGGAAATAGGGGATGAATCTGCAGGGTGCCCCTCCATCAGAGGCCACACACCTCTACCACACAATGAGAGTAGGTCTGGAACTGCAAGCTGTTGTTCCTGAATACAGTCTGTACAGCTACATATTGTTCATGTAGCTGTACAAATGAAAGCTTCATGTTTCATGTAGCTGTTCATGAAAAAAGTAGTTTGCACAAGATTAAGTGTGTTAGCACCATTATTGTGCTTTTTCCCACATTAGAGCACACCTGAAAATGACATTGTGTAAAACAAGCTTACTATGGTAAATTAAGCAATTGTGTGCATATTAACCAGTGACAAAGCAACACAGTAAGACGAGTACTTCAGAGAGCGTTATGAGTAAAATGAGAGGCAACTTCCTTTTTGGAAGGACACTTTTTAAAATTGAAGTACACTACAGGATATCCTCCTACAGTCTTTGTGGTCTAAAATGTATTGCTCTTTTTCTGTCTCCCCCTCTCCCAACACAGTTATCTTCTGGGTGTCTTCAACAACCCCTCAGATTGCAAACTTTTCGATTAGCTTCTTTTTTTTTTAAAGTGTCATTGCGTATCCCTGAAAGCAACATCCAACAGGATCTCACTCTGTGATTACAGATTACTTGTCCCACAGCAGATTTTTGCTGACATGCACTGTTTAAAGTCGGAAGTAATGTTTACTATGGGGCCCATTAACAAGTCACGTGCAGAACTTTTCACACGCAATATGAAGCTCCTGAGTCCTGCAAACTCGTCTCTCCATTGTACAGTGTCTCGCTAGCCTCAACCCCTCTTCCCATTGTGCCCAGTGTGTCAGTGAGGAAGATGGAGCTGCAGGTCATCAAAGCTCATCATACGTCAACAGTGACGCAAATGTCATCTTGTTCCTGAGAATGCAAAAGGGAATCTTTTAAAACCGTTTCCAGGGCTTTCTCTGAGTCGAGGATGTTTTCCATCTTTGGATTGGGAGATTTCCATCTCAGCAAACACATTCAATATCTCCCCCTGGAAAGACAAAAGGGTCATTGAGTATTGGATATTGGAATTTGTTGTGGGATGGTCATGCAAATGTCACAGACAGTGCATAAGGTTTGCCTAATTATGGGTGCGTTACTGTAGGTGTCTGGTGAAAAGTTGTTGTTGAGGTTTCAAATGATTTTATAGGGTAGAGTGACAAGACCATGGATAATAATTCATAGAGGCCTAAAAAGGAGAGGGCCTAAAACAGATAGCTTCTTTGTCTGGGCTTATGGACAATCTTCTGTCAGTTCTGTATTGTATTTGTCTACTACCAATTACTATTAATGTGGCAGTATCCTCACACATTATGCAAGTAAGGGAAGAAAGGGAGTGAAGGGAGCTTGTCTTACTTTCAGCTGAGGCAAGGTGTGAATAATACATCTCAAGTGTAGACATGAGAATGGCTCTGTAAGGATAACTAGTCAGTCACCCGTCCCTAGCGAGGTAGATGAGGAGAACCCGAGAAGCACAGATTATCCATTATAATTACAAGTTATATTATTAATACAGTAGGCACTGGTAGAAACATGTATTAATTAATTATTGGGTGAAGTTCATTTGGAGGTAGGATGAAGTTCATTTGGAGGTAGGCTAAGGTGTTATAGAAAGGATTTCGTGCGATTATAGTTTTTTTGCTTTTGTGTATGTCTTCTGCTGCAAAAGAGACGACAAGCGCAAACCACCCGACACCAAGTTTTTGCTGGACCTCTACGGAAGATTGTGCAGCAACACCATGACAGAGTCCTGTTTCTCTTCCGTCCCTCGTGAAGACCTATCACATTACTTCGTCAATATTTAATTCATTGCGCCGTTGACAAGACTCTACTTGTGTCATACAGACAGTAGTGGTTACTCACTGTACAGGTAACGAAGAAAACAGGTCATAACTACGAATTCCATCCCTTTTAAAGAAATTTCGGGACCGAAATTACCAGGTGAAAACAGACTAAACCGGGTGTAAACATGGCGCTGAGAGCTAAGTCCCACGGCGACCTACAAACTCTTTCTTCACCCGGATGGAAGCAATCTATGGACAGCAGACTATATAAGTCATTTTCACTCAGCAACGGCAATGACAATGGAGGAGGAGGGCCGAAGTTTGGGACGGAGGCGTCAAGGGACGGAGCAGAGGAGGGGGTGATTAAGGGCCACTCCAGACCGTTACGGAGGCCTGTGCGGGCAGTTCGACCACTCAGCGCCCTGAGCGCCAGCGGTTCCTTCCTCCAGATCAACCACCTACAAGGGGAGCTGGTGAGGAAGAGGAAGGTGAGCAGTCAGAGATGTGTGTGCTGCACACGCTGGTGTCCCATCCGAATATCAACTCCATTGATAAGTGCGCTGGCAATGTGATTAGTGCTCCAGAAAATGTTGATGTCCGGACAAGCCATTCTTGCCTGTGAAACTCGGCGTCAGGCTTGATTACCGTGCTCTTATTATTTTAGCAATACGATGAACAAAAAAATATGTACAGTCATTGTTTAGTAGGAGCCCAATGTTATAATTCACACACAGGAATGTGAGGATCTAAGGAAAGAGAACAAGTACTTGTCTAATGAGATTCACATGGAAAGAATCATGATGAGGACAGAGAACGAGCTGACCATGAGGAACCTGAGGAACCTCAACCAGGAGCTCCAGGCCCAGGTCAAGGAGGTAAGTGTAGAATCAGCCTCTTACCCACTCCACGCCGACCTCTGCTCTTTTGTCACTGAAGCACGTTAACAAAGTATGACCAAATCTCAGTGCAGATAACTATTACTGTCACTGTTGCTGTTTTAAACCCTGTTCAAAGACAACCTGTGATGTGGATTCAGTATAAAATGTCACCTTGAAACTAGAACTACAATCCAGCTGTAATACACAGTATTATATATACATGTATTACACAGTACATACAATATTATATAATGGGGTTGTGAACCATCAGATCTCAAACATATTGCATGACCTTACCTTCGTGTTCCTAACGTAACCACTGTGATCTCTTTAGTTGAAGCAGAAGGTGTATTTTAGCCAACAGAGGGCGACATTGTGCTCCCGGGCCGCAGATGAGGCGGATATGTCTCGGGGTGAAGCAGAGACGAGCCGGGCCCTGGCAGAAGCACGGGCGCTGGGAAGCAATCAGGAAAGGGAGCAGGCACAGGCTGGCATGAACAAGCTCAGTGAGGAACTGCAGCAACTCAAAAAAGAGGTGGTCCCTTTAAAAAAAACACACACAAACCTTCTCACAAACACACGCATGACCTAACACAGAAATTAGCCTACATTTTGGGGTGGTTTACTCTTAAGGGTCAGTTTTAATCATTCCTTCTCGAAGCACAACTGATTAGCATCATTAGGGTAACTGTAGCAGAGCAGCATGTGTAACAGTATACATACTTTGGCTGAGGTCAGTCATGCCTGGTGAGTCAATGGGAGTTCCCTTGAGAGGATATTGTCTCCAATGTAAGTGCTACAGTGCATGTGCAGTATGTCTCCAGTTTCCAGTTTGGGGCTGTTTCAATGGAATATAGAATAGTTGAATTGATTTGAACTGTCCTGGTTGGTGACTTACCGTTTTCCTCCTGCAGCACACAGATGTTCAGCTTCTACTGGCCAAAACGGAAAAGAACTACTTTGAGACCAAGCTGAAACTGGACAGGGTGTCTGGGGAGAAACACACTCTATTGGGGGAAAACCAGAGCTTGGAGGGTGAGAGGAATGAGCTCAGGCACAAGCTGAGACAACTGACTGAAGAGAATGTGAAGATCAAAGAAAAGTAAGGGCATTGTATGTGTGTAACATACACACTGTAAACACATACCCATTGTAGGCCTAGATATAGAAAATTGATACAAATTACAACGTTATGTAAATGTGAAAAAATCTGTGCATGTTGAGCAAGTGTTGGAATTGTTCTGTCTAGACCAGTAGGGATCATTTCGTTGGGTGCAAGGTGGTTTTTCTCTTGCCTGCACGGGCAAGTTTTCTGATTTACCAGCTCACCATGACATCGCTCTCGCCGAAATGGGTGTGGGAGCGCAGTCGAGGGTGTCAGTCAAAATCCGGAGGCGCAGTGCTAGTTTGGTGTCAATTAAAGCAAAATATTGCACTAGCGTCTCCCCGTGGTCAAACCACCTCTTAGCATAGTCAGGTGTTTGTGTGGTAGTAGATTACCTGGCCTGTAGATTTATCCGAAATCACACGCCACTTTTTCATGTTATGTTGGCATGGGTTTGTCCTTGGGTTATAGGGTTAAAATGCCCATGGGGATTTTATGTAAACTGACCCCGGTGGTTTAGGCTACTAGAGGTGACATTTATGCGCACTGGGCAACTCGGCCCCTTCCAAACAAGGATATCGGTTTCCTCCTGGGAGAAGCTATGGCCTAACCCCAACCTTGCTGTGCACAGTGATATGTATAGGTTAGGTACCAGATGATATTGAGCAACTATTGTATATCATTTAGTTCATATTATATGAACCTTATTATATATGGGCAAAAGAGGGAATTGTTGGTTTGGATAAGGCTCTCATTGTCAACAGTTTTTAGTATGGAGAAACGTGGTTCTTGTAGCCCAAACATCCCGGCAAGACACATCCATCAGGGAGGTTTGAAGGCGTTTCTGTGTATTGTATTTTCCACTACAAAGAGAAGTAAGCACCAGGAGGCGGGCCTTGACGTCCGAGGAGCAGAGAGAAAGGGCGGAGAGAGCTCAGCTGGAGGCCGACCAGGAGCGCCGTGTGGCCGAGAGGGAGAGGCAGGAGCGCACGGCCGAGTGTCTGGGCTGGAGGGAGAAGCACCAGAACCTGACGGACATCTTCAGAGCTCAGGAGGACCTGAAGTCTCAGCGGCAGAACAAAGCTGTGCGTGGGAACCCTGTTTGACTCTCCTCTGACACTATGTGTTTATTCACTGCTACAGTATGCCTGCAAAAATAATATATTAGGTAGTTTTGCCACCTATGGTTTACACACTGACTATCATCAAACTTAATGTCAAGACTTTCAGATCAGGACTTTCATTTGTATATATTTATTCATACTTTATTTCTGAGTTTCTATTGTGTTATGTTGTTTTCCCTACAGTGTCAAGCCAATATAAAGAGCTATTTTCTGTGCATGACTGAGAGTGACCAGAGAGTGAAAATTCTGAAAAATCAGGATGGCACTCCAAGGAATTTTACAGTAAGAGAGCTACAATCTACAAATATGAAAACATTAAACAAAATGATCTTTTACAACAAACATCGATAACGAATAATTGCCCTCAGGAAGGGGACCCTGTGTACATCTCCACACCTGAGCCTGGGGTTGAGGATGCCGACAGGAGCCCGTCCAGGTAACCACATTCACATCAAACACCCATACATCCACAACCTCCCCCTCAGATTAAACCTGTCTACAACTGAAGAGATTTCATGGAGATTGACCATGAAGAGACTGAAGAGATGTCAGTTGTGTAGGCTTAAACAGTGTATATGAAACCTAGTACTGGTGATTCACCACTGTCGGCTTTAACATTGTATATGAAACCCTGATTGGGTGTACATTGAAGCCTAGTGATCTCTTTTCATTTACTCACGGTCAACTTGAAGACATTGACAGAAAACCCTCATGTTTTGTGTGTTTTCTAGGACCATGCTCAGGGTCACTGCCCCACGTGTGGGTAAGGACCAGGGCCCTTCCCACTTCTCAGATCTCGCTCCTATGGCAGGGGACATGCATGAGGCCAGCCCCACACGGAGAGGCAGGAAGGTGGTCGAGTACTTCTGGATACCCACCGATGAGGAATGATGGAATATTATGCCCCTGGTTCGTTAACACTAAAGATACTGAAACTAAATAATGGAACTAACTAAACGAGTTTTTGTAACCCAGTGTCTACCGCTTTCCTTGTTGAACTTGAAATAAAATTGTTTACATGTAAGTCCCGCATGCATGTAAAAAGTGATTCTTTAGAAGGCAAGATATTTGATGTATAAAACATTTGTGCTGTACATCCAAACCAGCAAATGCTTTCTAGAGAATACAGAAACGGCTCAATCTAGTTCCCATCCACCAAATGATGATTCCTTTTTAAGTTTGCATATCAGTTGTCTGTAGCCTATAGGATATGCAGATTTAACAAATAGTCTCGGATCTAAACTGTCAGTGGCCACCTTGACAGAGCAGACTATCCTGCTCCAAGTATTGGACTTTATTGAAAGTTTAGCAATAGAGAACACTGAAATTGAATACAACCGTAGAACATAATGCAAAATGCTGCTTCACAAATACATATATGGCTTTCGAGCACAGGGGAGTGACTGGTCTCGCAGAGCAACAAACCATCGTAAAAAACTTTCAAAAAATCGTCTTTTTGCAAAAGGGGAAGCTCACCAAAAGAATTTAAACAACAATCATGTCAACTTTAATTCGGCAATTAAAAAAAGACAGGATAAAACTTACTTGGTTACAATTCAGATTTTTTTAAAGTTGCAAACAGAACAAGGTCAAATATCACTCGATATTCAGGAGGATATTATATTCCTAAACCTGCCCCAAGGTACGTTACATCATTGGTAAAGGGTTTAGAAGAGATGTCCAATCATTTCATTTATTTAGGTTCCTTAATTCTAATACTTGATAACTACAAAAGTGGGTCCTACAGGAGGACCTGCAGGTTAGACCAGAATACCAGTCTTGGGCTTGCAATGTTTTTTTTTTCCACCAAAATAATTCTTAATCTGGGCACAATACACCATCTACTAGGAGGTAGAAACACAGACAACTTAATGGAAACCATTTCGGCAGCACACCAATGATTACAGTTTCTAGGACAATTTAAGATTTATAGGATGAATACTGCGACCACTTATGTTTACCAGAGCGAGTGGGGTTCAATCTCTACTGCCTCGACAGGCCAAATGGGTTCTCCAGGACAATGAATATCAACTGCTCCTCGCTGGCGACGGGCAGTGAAGAGCACTTTGGTTTGGAAAAGAAGATAAGGATGGGTTTCCAGCAGGCTTACTGTGGAGACTCACCGCATCAGGGCCGCCACTGCTTTCTAGCCAACTTAACACTTCCTTCATGAAAATATGAGCCACTATCCTACCATCTGGATAGCCCTTGTGTACATACTCGAGAAGTGTTCTCTCTCAGGGTGTTAAGACAGCTAATCAACGTTGGGAAAGCCATACTGGAGGATTTAGGAGCTGTGGCAGAACTATATCTACATTGTTACAATGCAAAACGCGGTCTAGCCGGTGTGAACGTCCAGATCCAGCCAATTGGGACAACCAGAGGAAAGGGGGGAGGGGGGAACAACCAAAAACATCATCCACTGCCTCTCAGCCTGGCGTAGGGTCTAAGGTGAGGGCACAGAAAGGGAAGCAACACATCGTGCCCTGGTAAAATACTGTGTTCTCAGCTTGGAGATATTAGCAGCTGAGTGCCGTGCAACAGTGGTTAGGGAGGAGTTTAATTGAGGTGGGGTGGGGGTGGGGGGGGGGGGGGGTGGTAGCCTCAGCCTTCAACCTCTTCTTCAGACTCCTCTTCCTCTGCGGTTTCCAGCCAGGTTAGCCACTGGTTGACCTGTCAGGAAGGAAGGGTTGTTGATGAAGAGTGAGGTTACACGCCTGGAAATGTCAAATTCCTACGAAACGTAATTCTTTAGCAGTTATTTTTAGGCCTGGGAAAGGCAATACCTGGAATAAAGCTTTTCCTTTTCCAGGGAATTCTTGGGTGATGTCTTCTTTCCACGCGAGGAAGGATTCTTCTTCGATGATCTCCATGTCGTAGAAGTTGACAAAGTAGCGCAGCAGCATGCCTGAAATGCGGGTCGACGGGTTAAAGGCTTTTTCACCAGTTCGCCTTGCATGAAAGCACCTCAGATAAACGTTCATGGCAACATGACAGCGTGTGAACCGAGAGACACGCCCTCAGAGGCCGGGCGGGGGTGGGGTAGGGCGTGCTCGAGACTCACCTTTGGGGAAGTCGCTGGCGTGGCAGTGCACCTGCAGGGCGTACAGGGCGCTGACCTGCAGCTGGGTGTGGTCGTGCAGGAACTTCTGCAGGACGGGCTTGCAGGCCAGCAGCAGCTGCTTCTCCTGCTCCAGCTGCTCCTTGGGGGGCGCGGCCTGGTCCTCCTCCACCACGCCCAGCTCCTGGGAGATGAACTGCAGGAAGCTGGGTGGGCCAGAGAGAGAGAGAGCGAGAGAGAGACCATGAGGAGGTGGCGTTAGCGATGGCGGTCACACGAAACAAAGTCAAATGAACGTGCATGCGTGACTTCCTTCTTTTCAGTACAACTTCCATCCCGAGACCTAACGGCAGCTAGATCATCGTTCTCTGGTTAATCCACTGAACGAATGTTTCCCCACGAGCGTTCCAAACAACGCCAGCGTGCGCAGCTACCTGGTCATGAGGATGTTGACAAAGCCCTTGTCGGTGTGGAGTTTGGGGGAGATGTTGTCCTTGATCCACTTGTAGACGGTCTGGGGGGAGGGGTCGGCCTTGATCTGCACCAGGAGCTCCTTCTCCAGCTTCAGCAGGGGGAACAGGAAGCCCAGGCTCTTCTCCTCCAGGATCTCCAGCATGCGGTCCTTGTTCTGATCGATCTCTGGCAGGGGAGCAGAGCAGCGCCGTTACAAAGCAGGCCGGGGAGGAAGCTGCGGTGGACCCCGGATACACCATGCACAACAACACACCATGAAGAGATGGAAGCTTAGCCAAGCTGAAGGCTAAGGTACCCAAACCCGCCATACAGATGTACGGCTGGACGTGAACGCGCATGCTCACGCTCAGGTCGCCATGTCGAGAAGTTTCAACACCGGCCTAATTCAACGCCCAGGCAACGAGTGCAAGGTCCGTTCGCCCACGCACCGTCAAGAAAAGGCCAGA
This sequence comes from Osmerus eperlanus, assembly GCF_963692335.1. Classification (NCBI taxonomy): domain Eukaryota; kingdom Metazoa; phylum Chordata; class Actinopteri; order Osmeriformes; family Osmeridae; genus Osmerus; species Osmerus eperlanus. The sequence continues at coordinate 13,566,265 of NC_085022.1, forward strand.
CATGCAGGTGTTGGGTGAGGGCCTACCGGGTAGCATCCTCTGCATGTTGACCGTGCTCTGCTGGAAGACGTCGGCGAGCCAGTCTCGGTCCCGCAGCTTGGCCGCCTGCTGCAGGCAGAGCAGGAAGAGGGGGAAGTGGGTGCCGTTCTCCAGGGGCTGGGCCAGCTCCGCCACGCTCACCAGCTCGGCCAGGACGGCACGCGCCGCAAACTGGGCCAGGTAGGACTTGACCAGGGGCACGTCCGTCTCGATCTTGGGACACTGGTCCAGCACGGACATCAAGGCCTGGGGGAGGGGGAAACGGAGTTACGCAGTCCGGTCCAAAGGGAAACCGTGGAACACTTAGACTTGAAAGCCACTTAGGCATGGGGAATCAGGGCAACTTGGGCAGCTGATTGTATTTATGTGGACACTTCTACGTTCATTGGCAAAAAAAAGTGTGCGTGCGCGCGCATGTACAATACCAGCATAAAGTTGTCTCCGGTGATGAGGCCCTCGGAGCGGAGTGTGTGGATGAGGGTGCTGGAGTGCTCCTTGTCCTCGTCCGGGCGGTCCAGGGAGCACACGATCACCTTGCTCAGCATCTCCGCCAAGAAGTTCTTGGGCGCCTTCATCTCCCGAATGCTGCTGAGCGCCTCCGCCAGGTTCTTGCTGTTCAAGTACTCCGTCACAATCGTTTCCTGAGGGAGGGAGGAAGGTTTTAGGAATTAGATGCATAAATCCAACGGCATTTAGGATTAGAGTGGGGGGAAATATGTGCACCGATACTCTTACAAATGTATGTGATTTATATAGATCATTTAGAGGAGGGGGGAGGGGTTCAAGTTGAAGGCTGGATGACCTGTAAGATGGGAGCCTGGAGGCCGGTGAGGAACGTACCGTCATCTTCAACAGCTCCTCCCTGGCAGGTGGGGGTTTCTTGCAGATCTTCTGAGGCTTCTCCTGGATGTGCGGCGGGTTGATTTTAAGGCCGAGCTGTGGAGACTGAGGGGAGAGACAAGAGTCGGCACGTGTACACGACCAGGCTCAGACCGTACCTCCACGCGAGTGGGCCCAGTCATGTGGGGGGGGGGGGGGGGGGGTTAAAGGGGCCTGTACCTGTCCCAGTGGGGGGGTCTGGGTGCGGGGGGGCTGGTTGCCGTGGGGGTTCATGGTGGGGTTCTGGGGCTGGAGTTTGGGCGCCTGGTTCTTGTTGAGGAGGAACGACTGTGCCGGCCTCAGGCTGATCTGTTGGGGTGTGCCCAGTGGGAAAACACCGCAAACCATTAGGATATAGAAAACACCAACATGTGCCCCACACATCCACGTTGGATCAACGGTCCTCATGCCCTCATATCTCATAATCGCAGTCAACGGACCAGTAGCCAGTTGGGAGGGAATAAGCAGAGGAGGAGAGGCTAGGAGAGAGAGGTGAGGAGGAGAAGACTGAGAAGGAGGGAGGAAGGAAAAGAGAGACACAGAGAGAGAGAGAGAGAGAGAGAGAGAGAGAGAGAGACAGAGAGAGAGAGAGAACTGGCAAGCCGGTTGGACTCCTCAGAATAACGCGTCTTTTCATAATCACCGGGCATGAGTCATGCTTTCTTTCAGCAGCAACAACAACAAACAAACAGGCTACATTCAGCGGCCTGGCGCGGGATTTTCCGCAGGGGCCACCCACCTCGTCCAAGTTGAGTTGACCTTTCTTGCTGAACCGAGGGGTCATGTCCTTGGACTGGACCGGCTGTTGAGCCTGGTGGTTTTGGTTCTGGTTGAGGAAATGCTGATTCTGCACCTGTGACGGAGAGGAAGGGCACACAATCAATACGCGGGTCAATTCACCGCGGATATAAGGACAGGCAGCAGCTCATTGGCTGAAGCAGCGTTAGCCCGAGAAGAGAAGGGGAACGAGGGGTGACCTGGCTGGGCTTGATGAAGAGCTTGGCCCCCATGTCGAACTGAGACGGGGGCTGGGGGGCATTGTGGCCCCCGTGGCCCCCGTGGCCGTTGAAGAGAGGGTTGGAGCGATGGCGTCCCATTGTGGGTGAGAACCGGTCCTGAATGACACCAGGGCCCGTCCCTATCCCTCCACCTGACCAAAACACAGAGGTGGCAGGGATTAGTAAAGGCAGAAAAAAAAAAATATATATATATATATATATATATATATAAAAACTGAACACATTTAAATATGAATAATCATAAAAATCTAAACAGCCTTCATTGGCCTTGCATTTGCCTCGGCAGGGAGTCATAAAAAGACTTCAAAAAGAATCCCCGCATGGCAACCGGGAGATGAAGACGAGCTATAGACGCACAGATCAGGTCTTCAGAGTGAATCCCCACACACGACCAACCTGGCATCTGTCCAAACATGTCAGCAAGCCCCCCGGGTGTCTCCCTGTCCAGCTTCATGCGGTTGGGCATGAAGGAGCCTTCCATAAATAATTCCATCCTCATCCCCTGAGCCATGCCCGCAGGGATGAACACACCCAAATCCTGCAGGGGATGAAACGAGGACATGCAACCGGATGAGTTCATTTGGGACACTGCGTAACACTGAGTAACCGCGGCGAGGTCTAAAAGCACAACAACAAATATAGGGCGGTAGTGTTCTGGGGTAAGGAGATATGATGCATGCTTACATGCGGCAAAGTATACACACAGAACATAAACATTATGTTTAGTAGTGTATGCATCAGATCAACTGAATTATCGCTTCCGCTGAAAGGATAAATAACATTACTAACAACAAAAGACAATAAAAAAAGAAAAGCTAAGTCCTAAAGAGCAATTTGTCTGGCAGGCTCCTTCAGTGTCACCTTGACGGCATCCTGACGGATCTGGTTGATGGTCTTTGGGCCGTTGTCGATGAAGGCCTTGCGGGGGATCCAGTTGTTGTCTCGCAGCTCCACTGTGTCCTGGAGCAGGAAGCGGATCCTGGCAGGCAGCTCCTTGTTGCTCATTAACGACTTCATCCGGCCAAAGTACTGATCCATTAGAGACTGGGGGGGGGGGGGGGGGGGGGCAGGATGGATTAGTCAGGAACCACTGTACCTATACTCAGCACATGTATAATGTCGCTATCGACAGAACACAAAGTTGTACAAAGCCGCGGTGGGCAGGGTTTTGAACCCAGATGGCGGATAGTTGAAAGCTTACTTTTTTTCCCCCCCGTTCTTTCTTTGTACACATGATTTGTGTAACCGTCCATGTCAAACCTATACAACTAACGCCCTCATCTTTGCTTTAGAACTAACATGACCCTAACCAAGCGTGGTTAGGGTCTGGCTCGAGACAGACTACGACGGCAGCTATGTGGCTCCTCCTAGCTCTTATGACATCTTTGGCCTCACAGGCTAGAGGGAGGGGGCCAGCGCACAGCCCCTGGGAGGGCGAGGAGGAGGGATGGAGGAGACGGGACTCACCCTTGCTTTCTCATGGTCAAGTCGAGGCCCCACCGTTCGCATTATCTGACAGAGGCACTCCAGATCCTCGCCCATGTCCTTGAGTTGGACCCTCTTCTTTTTTTCCAAGAGCTGCAGAGGGGCAGAGTTAACAAGCTGGTAAGACTCAAAACAGGACTCTGCCCTCAACGGGGGCCAAATCACTCCCCCCCCCCCCAAAATCACAGTTCTGCATCTAAGCAGACTTCACCCGACCCCTTCGAGGAGGGGGGGAGGGGGACTCGTGGCTAAAGGGGGGGGGGGGGGGGGGGGGGGGGAGTGATTTGGGGGACGTACTGTTTTGATGCACTTATGAAGGATAGACTCGTGTATGAGGTCGAGTTTGCCGAGTTCCCCGATGAATTTGATGTTGCCAAGCATCTTGCTCTTGGCGATGCACCGCTGCTCCTCCTCCTCGGTGGTGAGGGGGCCGTCATGCTTGTCGTAGACTGGGGGGAAAGCGGGCGAGAGGCGACAGTGCGTTGGGCACGGGCGGTAGGCAACAGTGTGACTGGGAAGATATTTCGAGAGAGAGAACGCGCATGTGCTGTGGTTTGGGAACAACTCACTTTCGACGTTTCTTGTGCGGTTTTCAAATTCATCTTGGAGCTTGGAAATAAGCAGTCTTCTGAAGGTCTACAAAAGAAAGAAGAAAACCATGACAACATTGAAACCTCAGATCAACACGGTAACACCGCCCTTAACTAAAATGTCATAGGAGGAAAATATTCACAGGCAAATGTCCAATGCATGTTGATTTTTTAAGTATAAAATGCATGCGTCAACAGGGGCAGCCTTATTAAACCAGCCCGGTGCATAACCGTAGCGTGACTGGGCACTTACTGTGCTCTGCTTTTGGGATGTTTGGATGTCCGGTGGAGGGCCATCAAAGTTTGGTGCGTCCTCTGCCAAGCGCAGACATAGCTGGGCATAGAGCGAGCTATACTTTGGCTCTTCTAGGGCCTTGTCTACAATCTAGACCCAGGAGATGAGTTGATGAGGGAGAAAAACGACAACAGCGGTCAGAAACAGGCATAGAGTAAGGCTGTGTGTGATCTGACCCGAGTGCCTGGAATATTCTCACTGAATTGACTTGGTTTCATGGGACATGGAGGTGAACTCACCAGCAAGATGACTCCTTTAAGGACGAGCTTTGAATCAACGCCCACGTTCAGGAGCTCGAGGCATAGCTTGTCAAACTTCTCAGGTGTGAGCTTGTTGAGTATGCTGCAGAGACAGTGGAAGTGGGAGAGGGGGGATTGCAACGGCCAGACATGTTGAGAGTTCCCTCGTCCCGAGGATTGTGAAAGCAACAGTCGCTTGCTTTCACAATCAGAAATTCAAACAGTTCCCAAAAAATAAAATAAAAATAGAACGGGAGTGGCTAATGGCTGCACGTGATGAAACAAGCCAGCCCTGATACATACCCTCTCACTTTCCTGAAGATGGCATCGTGGCGCTCTTTATCGTTGCTGGAGTTGGCATCTCGTCTAGTGCTTCGTGAAGGAACCCATTTCTGAACGCTTTGCCCTGGGGTTTTCCCCAGGAACTCGCTGTTGAGACAAGAGAGGAGAGAGCCTAAGCCACGGCTGTCTAATGAAGGTCACATGGCCCTGGTAAAGCACACACGCAGACACAAGCGCAGAGAGGAACTGGGTCGAAGCAACAACAGAAACTTCAGTCGGGAACCCAAAACAAAGAATGTAAATCACATGATCGAGCCTGTACCCCCTGTCAAAATGGCCACCTTTTTAATACTGTAGTCTCCAAAAAGACAGCCGAGTGAAACACCAAATGTCACTCTAAATATTTCCCCGCTTTAATATTCCTATACAATATGACACTACAAGACCACCCTAGCATCCTTGCCAAGGGGTGCCCGGTGTGTTGTTTTCTGGGGGATGCTACGGTAACAAACCTGTTGCCGACAGTCTTGGGATGGTGCTGAGGTGCACTCCTAACACCTCCTCCCCCCGAAGAAGCACTTTGTGAAAACAAAGTGAGAAACATCAGTCAACAGTGAAATAGTCATGTTTTTTTATTTTTTATTATCAGATACTTGTACACATTATCTGGCCCTTTGTATCCCTTAATGTCCCCTCTCCCTGTCACAGAAAGCACAGCTCTGTTGGCTAAATGTCATCCTTATGAACAACTACACGGCTACGCTAAACACCCCTGGAACGTTCCAATCAAGAGCAGTCTAGCTACTTATTTAGCTTGGACCTGATCCCAGTCCTGTGATTGGTGAATAGCGTACACAAGCGTTCATCATTAGATAAACAATTCTGCTAGCCAGCTTACATCCTGTGTGCTATTCCAAAACTGCGCAGCCTCCCATCCTGCCGCGAGGCCGTTCACATGGGTGTCCACGGCTGCATGACTCAACAAGAACAGCGATGTGGGACGCTGCGTGGCAACACTGGCCCCCGGGGGACACCTCAACACATCGCTGTAACCTCTCATCTACAGTTCCAAATACAGTTACTATGGAGACCATCGGGACAACGGGCAAAAGGGCATGTGCCAGTCACGCAGACATGGCCGGGGCCTAACCAAATTGCACGGAGCTAAGATGATATGGGACACAAATACTGCTATAACCTGGGAAGAACCATCAAGAAGTCAGCATTACATTGTAACATTTTGGGAGCATGAAAAGAAAACCCACTTTGTCTGGTTTTCTCTTTGCTGTAGCCATTGATCCTGTTGCATAATATCCACGGTCTTAATCTTGTTGGAGAGCAAGTACATACGTTACTAAATCACATATTTCAAAGAACATGGTGGGGTGCAGCCTGTTATCCCACATAACAACATGTTGTAGAGGTGCTACTGAACATACACAGATCATACTGGCTGACAATGCCTAGTTAGGTAACAAGTTGTGTTTCCCTTCACCATAAACCAGCTTGAGTGACAATTAGAAGACCCAGAATGACTAAAGAGGGGAAATAACTGGACAGTGTCTCTGAATATTCATGCATAGACCTTGCTCTTGTTCACATCCATGTATCTGTCAATTGTTTTCTGGGCTGCAGCTGCCGGCTGGACAGTGCTCACATTCAGCAGTGGGTGGCTCATTGCAGTAAGTCCACATCTATTAATGCAGCAGTAGCCCTGACAGCAGCACAGACACTTAGTAAAACAATGGTGTGGAGGGCAAGTCTTGGGGCATTACATGGTGGCACAACACACCACGGTAGTATTCTTTCCATTGGGATCCTTTCAAAACACTCGTTTCTTATTACTGGAAACCAATTTGCCCGTCACTAAACACATACTTGGTATAATCCTGTGTGCTGTAAATGTGAATTGCTTGTGTACTGAAGAGCTATGAATTACCATGAACACTGGCATGACCCAGAGAATTTTAGGAAATTATTTGTGGGGTAACAAAGTAGATGGAGCCACTGTGGCATTTAACCAAAGTAACATGGTGTGGTGAATCTAAGTTCAGCTTCTAATATTATATATTTACTGTTGGTTGGCTACGTTATGAAAAAATGCCATTACTGCACAAAACAAAAGCACTGTGGGGGAAGGTGACCAAAGACTACAAATAATAGTGTTAGTGTGGGCTACAGGGTGAATATAGCTACCTGAAACGAGAAGCGCCCCCTTCTGCAATCACACTCTCCACTTTGGCGGCTTGACAACGAAGAATCTTCAAAGGAATAATAATAATAGGGAGGGGTGGGGGAAAACGGTGCTGTAAAAAAAAAAAATCACACTTGGTTAGCAGTAGACGGGATAGTCTATGTAGCAAATGAACGTGACGATGACAATGCCAATTCTTTATTAAGGACATTAGAATGACTTACAGACAATTAGGCTACTAGCACGACGTCAAGAAGCGTTATATTGTCAACTCACATGGTTTTAATATAATTACCATCTTGTCAGACAGGCTAACAATGAATTTTAGGTGGAATTAGCTAGCCTAGCACAGCTAACATAGCTAATTTCCTTAGCACGACAAAATAGGAAACAAACGCATCAACCAGTTACCTAAAGTTAACGTTACCCAACATAGTCACAAATAAAGTATATTAGTCAATTAATTGGCCAGCATTAGCCTTTGCACAGGCAAGGTTAGTCGGATATACAACGTACAAAGTAACTTTGTTAGCTACCTCGCTCTAGCCTAAATGCGTGTATTCCCCGTGGTTTATTGGGAATGGGTTGGTGGCGCATTGATTAGCATCAACTTACTGTAGTTTTTTTATTTGATAAGACTAATCTGGTAGTATACATCACTAATATAACTCGTTTTATTTTTACGTACAATACTTTTACGATAAACAACTACCAGGCTACTAGCTCTATAGACTGAAGTGTCTCGACTACAAAGTAGCATTTTAGTTTACACCTTAGCTTTAGCTTTGCTATATCTACTTGCTAGTTAGCTAACTAAGCTACAAAGCTATCAGCAGCTTCGATAGTTGTGGTTGTTCAGGTTTTTTCTAGCAGTAGCTACAGTAGCTCTTTAGACTATTGTAGTTACAGTCATTAAAGTAACTCCAAAAGCAAAAGATAGCTATATGTATTCCGAACAAATACATTATACCTGCTAAGTAAACTTAAAACATGATCACGACGCCATTTTCTACAATAGGTAGATTAGCTAGCAAAGAGTGGAGATAGTTAGCTTGCGTGGTGGCTAGCCTAGCTAGCACTAGTCTAGCGTGCCATCGGTTTGGTAGTAGCTCTAGCATTAAGGAAGACGTTGTTCGTAGCCATTTTGGAGAAACCGGTAAGATTTTGGAGGTAATGATCCTACCTTAACAAAACAACCCCAGTTTTCTACTGTTTGGTTTCCAAAGACGAAAAACGAAAATGTGTTATTATTAAATCGAGTTTAGTCCTTAATCTGTAACAGAAGACAACTGTCCGGTCCGGCCAGTTTGGAAGACCTAAAATCAGTCTCGTCTATCTGCACCGCGTCACACTCACGTCACAACAGATTGTCACGTAATTTGTTGCTATGACTTCCTTAGCGAATCACAATACAGTAACATTTTAAAGTAATAAAATCAAAAATTAAATCAAACATCAGAGCACTTTGTATCAAACGCTAGGCTATATATAGACCTGACCTCCTAGGTATAGACAATTGGTTCTCAACTGGTCTAACAGGACCCACAGTTGTTCTTGGTCATTAAGTCACGACCCAAAAGTAATTTCCGAACCATTATAATTTATTTCACAAAACAATGTAATTCACAATTTCTATATGTACTATTCAAACAAAAATTCTTGTTCAAGGTGTGAGCCTACGCACCTTTCAAAATAAAAGCGCACCATCGGATGTTCGGTAATTTATACAAAATAAAAGTTCGCAAGCAAGTCTTAATTGACGTAGTCTATGAAAATATAATAATAGTCAGACCGATTATCTGATTTTGACTCAAACATAATTGGCCCCTGTTCATGGAAATTGCCCCAGGCTACTAGTGCTATCTGTTGCGAAAGTAGGCTAAGTCTAAAAGCTGCATACAATCAACAGTCTCTTCCTATGGGCTCAAAACGACGCCAGAATGCGTGTATGACAATCCACATGTAAAGCCGTTTCCACAAATCGCTCTTGACGGATAAAACTAACAATAAAAATAGGTTTCCTTCTACCAGCGGAATCCTAATAATGGTGAAGGGGAAATCGTGTTCCTTGTAGATAACTTAGCATTGGCTAGGCCTAGACGCAGATATTTTTGTTTGCCTTTTTCTGTGTTGACATGAAAGGCCATTCTACATTATTATGATAAAATACGTTTTTGCTTCATTTTCATCTTTGCAAAACATGGTTTTGGAGATACATTTTTACTACCCTCGACACAGTCATCCATAGGTGGCAGTATAACACAATGAAGTGAAATCACTTTTACTTTTATTTTATGTGATATATGAAAATGATCTAGTCATACAAGACATGTTGGTTGTCATTTTTGCTATAAATGTAAAAAATCGAACATTTTGAGGGAAAGTCTACCATTCTTACAACGTTTTCAACATCAGAAATGTTTCTGGTGAAGTTATCTACCTAGCCAATGGTTAGAATAGGTAGCTTATTGACTGTTTGAATGCCCTCAGTTAGAAGGACCCCCAAATTCCTCATTCTAGACAAAGTTACTGCGGAGAAAACTGTAATTGTCTGATATACCGTTACTCAATTTCCAGTTCAGTTAAAGTACACCGTTTACAACTAGAAAACAAATTGTTTGAGGCCAGTAGGAAACTATGTTCAAAGTATGATAACCATTTGTGCTTCTCTTTTCCATGTCAACTGCCAAAGGATTAACCTCTTAATGGTTTAAGTCTTCATTGGCCCAATCATATTTCATTTATGTACATTGAGTGTTTCCCTTTTATGGCGAGTTATTCATGTCCATCATGCAAAACCTAATGGAATGATCTACCTTGTGGGTATGTGCCTTCTTTCATGCCACATACAATATTTCCTCTTTTACTTTAGTAATAATAAAAGGAGGGTTTTAAGATGTCACTTCTTCATATGTCATCCAAAACAATTACATCTGACACAAAGCAGTATTTTAACAGTGCAGGGACCTTGGCTGGAGATGTGGGAGTTAAGCATGGACCTTCCACTTTTCAAAGTGGAAATTATTTATTGCAGTCCTGCTGCATTCTCTAAAAGTTTAATGTCCCATCCACCAAAGTGGCCTTACATGCAAATGTGGGTTTGGTGCGGGGGGTCCTTCTCTTTTCACCTGTTATTTTCCTCTAAAAGCTATATGAACTAGGCACGTTCCACATGGCTTGATCTGTCCCTCTATAAATATACCCACTGCATTTTATGGATGAGCTCTCGCTTTCAATATTTTAAGGTCCCAACAGTAAATGAACAATTTAACATTCATTACTCACTTGTTCATTTCCTACTGCACAAACCTACACATATACATAAGAAACCACACTGAAAGAAAGGGAATTGGCGGTCTGTTCAAACTATACATATTAATTTAATATATACTACATGATTTGTTAAAGTTTCTCTTCCAAACATGTTTAAATCTAGTAGTATTACTATAATCTCGGAACTTGTGTAATCTGTATATCTATATCATGTTGAGAGAACTTAATTTAGTTAGGTTTGGGTAGTGTCTGTCCCTCCCCCACTCACGTCAGGTACGTGCCTGCGCATGCGCTTAGAAACGCGCCAATTCTCTGAAGATTTTCAGTTGGAATTTCATTTTCATGCTGTGTCACTGAAGAGAAGATCGGATTTCATAGAAACAGAAAAAAAATTCAAAGATACATCTCTGCGGTAAGTGAGAACGTTTTTAATGTGAAACATTGTCTTACTGATAGCTGGGCTGTCCCCGCATTGAAATCGCCAGTTAGTACTAACCTAGCTAACACACAAATATACGAGGACCGCTTTTTACACGCTGTCAGCTTGTTAACGTTCGCTAGCTGGTCAGTTTTATACATGTGGACTGAAGCGTTTGTATAGTGAGTGCTAGCTACACGAGGGGCTAGCTGCAAATATTGCATAGCTAGCTAGCTAGCAATAATGTCCTTGGCTAGGCTTCATGGGGTAATTAGCCCACGTGTGGTGCATTCTTTTTCGACTAGCGTTAGTACAATATTTCGCCTGTGCTTATCTTTTTTCATGGGCAGTTAAAAAAACCTGTTGTAATTTTGTTATAATATTATTATTTGGTATTTTTTGTATATATTACTGTTAATATATAACCTCAGAGAGTTAAATGTTTGCAGGCGGGGAAGTAACCGTGTAGATTCCCAATATGTGGTCAGTTTATCGCAATGAACTTAGCTTCCAATTATGCTAAGACGAATTCGGACTCCTAGACGTGTATTTAATGTAGCCTAATATTTTCACAGATCCTAATTTGTTACTGTGTCCGTTTGAGGGTCTGGCAAAGGCTCTATAGTAGTGGTGAGTACAAGACTTTTCTATTTTATGTAGTGTAAATATTCAATGTATAGGTTTAACACTTTCTCTTGCGCGCCAATTCTCTGAAGCTTTTCAGTTGCAATTGCATGTAGTGTCACTGAAGAGGTCATACTGACAGCTGGGCTGTCCAAGCATTCAAATCGCCAGTAAGTACTATCTAAAGCAATCATTCAAGCACCTTATTGTACACGCTGTCAGCTTGTTAACATTCGCTAACTGGTCATGTGCTTACATATGGACTAAGGGTGTAACAATATATCGTGGAACAATATATCCCAATACAAAAATGGTACAATATGTATCATAGAGTTATGGCAATATTTTTACAATATGACGTCCGTTTGATCCTATTGGTTGAGATACCAGCACGCGACCTACTCTGCGTCATGCGTGCATTCACAGAAATCGCTTGAACTGAGTTAACTAAATTGTATGTACAACAAAGAAAGTTATTGAAAATGTTAAATGTTTTGGAAATAAATAATTTAATTTTAAACAAAAATCAAAATATCGTGATACGTATTGTATTGTACACCCAGTATCGTCATACATATTGTATCGTGAGCTGAGTGTATCGTTACACCCCTAATATATACTGAAGTGTTTGTAGAGTGAGTGCTAGCTACACATGGGGCTAGATGCAAATATTGCATAGCTAGCTAGCAATAATCTCCTTGGCTTAGCTTCATGGGGTAATTAGCCCACGGGTGGTGCATTCCTTTTCCACTAGTACAATATTTCGGTAATAATATTGGTTATAATATTATTTGGTATTTTTTGTGAATATTATTGGTAATATTTTACTTTTTAAAGTAAAATGTTTCCAGGCGAGGAAGTAACCGTGTAGATTCCCAATATGTGGTCAGTTTATCGCAATAAGTTTCGTTTCTAATCATTGTACGACGAATTCAGACTCCTAGAAGTGTATTTAATGTAGCCTAATATTTTCACAGATCCTAATTTGTTACTGTTTCCGTTTGTGGTTTGAGGGTCTGCCAAAGGCTTTATAGTAGTGGTGAGTAGGCTATTCTTCACAAGACTATTTTCTATTTTATGTAGTGTAAATATTCAATTCAAATTCCATTTTTTTTTTTATCTCTCTCTTTGTGCAGTGAATGTGGAAGTGTAAGGCGTGTTCAACTTCTGTTTCAAGTAGGTCTGAACTTCTGAATCATTATAAACTAAAACATGTTCATTTTGGACGCACCTCTCGCTATCCCTGTACATATTTGACCTGCCCATGCTCATTTAAAACATGGAATGCTTTAATTGTTCACCATAATAGAGTGCATTCCACACAAGTTTCTCAGAAACCAACAGCGCTTTCTGTATTTTGTTGTCACTTATGTGCATGTAAGGATTTAGCAACAGAAAGAGACTACTTTAGTCATATTACCACACATCTTAAGAGGAATGAGAGTGTTTCCTGCATGTTTTTAGGTTGCGATTTTAAAACCAATATTTATGGCACTTTTAAAAGTCATAGAAGTCGTCACCATACACCACATACACTAACTGACTTCAAACCAAGTATAGTGAGAACCACTAGACTAGCACCTCCAACAGATGCACCATTGTCTGACAGAGAGGAAGATGATAGTGATGAGGTTTCATGCGTATGCTCGGATGTTAATGCACAGCCCAGGGAACTCGCTGGTTTAATTGAGCAACAACTTGCAGCTGCTTTATTAAAACTAGAATATTTGGTCCATGTACCAGGAACAGCCATTGATGAGTTTTTACAAGAGCTCCACCACTTGATTAGCTCTCCTACTATCCCTTTGTCTAGTAGTATTGTTAGTGACATATTTCAAAGCAACAACATCCAAATAGACCAATCGCTTATAACAGAAATTGCCACGGCAGTTTGCTCAGCTACCCCAGTGCATAAAGCTTTACAAAAGGGTGGCCCATTGAGTAATTCGTATCAACGCAGACAATATTATAAGAAAATATTTAGAGTTGTGGAACCAGCTACGTATGTCTTGGACGCAAAAGAGAATCACACATTTCAGTATGTACCAATATTGAAGTCTCTGCAGCAAATTCTAAGTCAGCAACATATACTTGATAAGGTCTTGCAAAATCATAGGGGACAGCAGCAGATTCAACATGATCAGTTTTATGAATATAAGGCCCCCCAAGATGGTTCCCATTTTCAAGAGAACAGTTTCTTAAACAACGACGAGTTAAGAATATCACTAGGCCTTTATGTGGACGATTTTGAGACATGTAACCCTCTAGGCACGTCTAGAAAGAAACACAAGCTTTGTGCAGTTTATTGGATACTTGGTAACCTCCCACCTGGTTCCCACTCATCTTTGTCATCGATTTACTTGGCGTTGCTAGCAAAAAGTGATCATGTAAAAAAGTATGGTTATACAAAAGTATTACAGCCTCTTTTACAAGACATTAAAACTCTAGAGGATGGTGTATATATCCCACTATTAGGCAAATCTCTTAAAGGTACAGTGCAGACTGTGGCTGCAGACAACCTGGGAGCTCACAGCATGGCTGGATTTGTTGAAAGCTTTTCCGGAGACTACTATTGCCGGTATTGCACAGGAAAGAGTTGTGATGTCCAATCCCATTGTGTTGCATCTGGTGTTTTCAACCCAAGAACTAAACAGCTTCATGAATGCCATGTAAAGTCATCACAGGAGACTAACAAAAATTGCTTTGGGGTTAAACGAGAGTGTGTTTTAACTGAACATCTCCTTTACTTTAATGTTGTCAGCGGCTATCCCCCTGATCTTGCTCATGATCTTTTTGAAGGAATCGTGCCAACCGAGCTTTCTCACTGCCTTGCATTACTTATTTCAAAGGGTTTTTTCAAATTAGATGACCTTAACAAGATCATATTGTCTTTTCCCTATAAATGGACAGATAAGACTAACAAACCACATGTAGTACCAATAAGTTTTGTAAGTCGTAAAACCATAGGCGGCAATGCTCATGAGAACTGGACCTTATTGAGGTTGCTTTCATTTTTGATAGGACCACTTATACCAGAAAATGAGCCAGCATGGCTTGTGCTCATGGATTTGAAAGAGATTGTTGAACTTGTTGTTGCGCCAGTACATACTGATGAATCCATTTCCTACCTTGAAAGTAAGATTATTGAACATAGGCAAAGGTATCAAGAGCAGTTTCCTGATATCAGACTTCTACCAAAGCACCACTATTTAGAGCACTACCCTCTCATGATCCGTGCTTTTGGTCCTCTTGTCGTACATTGGACAATGCGCTTTGAGGCCAAGCACAGTTTTTTCAAGCAGATTGTTAAACATACCAGCTGTTTCAGGAACATACCTTTGACCTTGGCTTCAAAACATCAGCTGATGATTGCTTTCCATCTAAACTCTCCGTCGTATGGTAAATCTGACCTAGAGGTTTCTAATGTATCCACAGTCCCAATAGATGTGGTGAAAGATGAAATGGCTCAGGCTATTAGGCAGAAGTACCCTGACACATTTGAAGTGCATCTTGCCAAGAAGGCATCATGTTTTGGAATACAGTACTGTAAGGGTATGGTTGTTGCTCATGGGTCAGCATATGGATTACCGGAGTTTGCAGAAATCTTTCAAATGTGTGTCATCAATGACAAGTTGTTCCTTTTTGTGAATGTGCTGTGTGGGTGGTACAGTGACCACTATAGAGCCTTTGCACTAAACCCGTCACCCACAAAAGAACTTAAACTTCTGGCACTTGATGAACTGACGGATGGTTATCCATTGAGTGATTACCGAGTTGGAACAAGCCGCATGGTAACCTTAAAAAGACATATCCTCATAAAAGGTTGGTTGATGACATAAAATGAAATAAAAGGTGGCGACCATGTAGAGACAGAAATGACATGCCTTCGTGTAAATAAGATAAATAACATAAGGCCATTTAGTTTGTTTAATAAAAGAGCAAGCTATACACCTGTTTTATAGGAAAGGTAACCTGAAATTACTTATTTTGTGATCGGGTGCTATATATAAAATATTAATATTTATTTTTTACTTGATCTTCCAGGGGGGGCAGGGCGCCCCCCTAATATAATGGTAGGGGAAACACTGATTGTGTTGGGTATCACATTTAAACAGCTTGTCCATTGTTTAGGGCTGTCAATCTTTCTCTATAATCCCATTCGAATTTGTATGCCTTTATTATTTGAGATTATTAAACGAGAATGTGTGTTTGCCAACACACACACATTCTCGTTTCTCGTATATATATATATACACACATTCAACTGGCAATTTCAACATTAATATTCAAATTACATTATAATCCCTAAATTTATTCTTACAGCCCTACAATTGGTATATTTTTCCCCTCTGTTTATAATTTACACTGCACAATTGCCTGTCTCACTCTGTTACATTATAATTTGCACACTGAGTAATCATTAAATCTGGCATTTTTGTTTCACAGATTAAGAATTTGCAAAATGTCTGCCTCCACAGTGATGAGGGTTATTTTAGAAGACAATGACTGCCGAAGACTGAAGTTTCAAGATGGCTTCCCTGGATCTGTTCAGGAAATGGTTGAGGAAGTAAAGAGACAGTGTGAGCTTAATTGTGCCTTCAGACTTCAATTCATGGATTCACTATTCGGCAATGAGTTCATGAACCTCACATCGATAGATGAACTCCAGGATAGAGGGACAATTAAAGTAATCCGGATTGAGAGTTCATCTTCAGATTCCCAATGTGCTGCTGCAACCCCCTTCAGTTCTCCTTCAGTTCTGCCTCCAGCTTCACCTGCCAGTGAATCATCTTCATCTCATCGGTCTCTTGATACGGATATTCTGTCTTCCCCCGAGTCACTACACTTGACAAGATCAGCTTGGCCTGCCAGTTTCCATGTGCCACAGTTCTCATATGATTCCGAGTTCAAACTTGACAGGGGCAATACTGCTTACAAAGAGAACGGCAAACTTCTTATTCCAGATCCTAGACTAAAGTCCAACATTCTAGAAGCCTTGGTGCAAGAAATTGTAAAGTCCAAACTTTATTGCTCTGGCCACGAGTTGAACATGGTTGCGAAGGCCCTTGTATCAAAGCATCCTTGCTTGACTGAAAAAGGTTCTGTAACAGGTTGTGCCGGATGGAAGGCTAGTTTGGGGAATAAACTTGCCATATACCGCACTCAGTTGAGAAAACTAGGTTGCACTGAAGTGATGATAAATTCCCTGAAGCACAAGCCAGAAGGAAAGTTAAGTCCTGCTGCTGCCATAAAGAAACCTCGGCGGTCTGAAGTAAACTACTGCCCCCCCTTTCCAGTTGGGGAATCTGAGACGAGCTTGGAAAAGCTCAGAGAAGAACTTCTCTCTGATGTTAAGAGAAGGAACAACAGGGAGCTAGTAAAGGTGAAAATGGACAGAACATTTGCATATAGGAGACAAGAAGTGGTTTCAAATGAACCCATGGTAGAGACCATCAGGGCAAGATGGCCAGCGTTCTTCGACGTATGTGAGGTATGGGAGTTTTTTACATGGCATGTTCAGCAGGTGTATTGCTCAGGAACTGCTAGCCTGGAAGCCAGTCTACACTCAAACACACACGCACGTCATGTATTGTAGCTGTTGAATATAGGTTATTATAAATCTTTGACTGTGTGCTTTCAGATAAATGCAGAGTTTAAGCGTATTACAACAATGCCTCTCCAATCAAGATTCCTGTCTCAGCTTGACATACACACCTTTGGGCTTTTGAAGCTGTTTGGAAAAAGAGGAGGAATGATAGGCAATAGACTGAAGACCATCCGGGAAGCCATTGATCAAGCAAGTACATTTATTCCAGAAAAAAAACATACGTATTGCAACACGATGCTGATTTAAAAAGTGTAATGTGATATTTTGCTTGCAAATGATGTAGAGTGTTTGTACTACAGTGGTGTTGGTGTGTAAAATTATATCTTTTTGAGATGTGGAGGGGGGGAAAGACCAATGAAAAGACTCTCTTTCCAGAACAATGACATTGAGTTTGCAAGGGAGTGCATCATCAAGGGACTCTGCATCTACCTCCATGAGGACCCAGCGCACCTAATGAGGGAGTATGTGGTAAGTCAAACTGATGTATTGTTGAGAGCAGAAATGGGATGCATTCAGTTTACCGTGAGAAGTTTATTATAATATTTTTTATTATAACCATCTTGTGTGAATATTAGAACTGAAACCAAAAATGTGACACCATTTCAGACCAATGTGCATATTCCAAATAAAACAAAGACTATTGTTTCCTCTCCAGACTGCAGACAGATCTGCCATCCAGGAGGGCATTGAGGAAACCACAGTGGGAATCTTTACCATCAGTGACTCGGGTGAAGTGGCAGACGTCGGGATTGTCCTTGAAAGTCAAGCAGTGTTGCAGGAGCTACCAAGTGTGGCATGTGCAACTGCCATGCTGTTTGGTCTTATGTACAACTTGAATCTGGACTACCCTGCTCAACTGAGGTACACCTTTGAGGTGATACAAAAAGTTATCATGGAGTTGGAAGGAAGCACGCTTTCCAAGAGGGCACAAGCTCTAAAAATCAAACTCTTTGAGACCGACGTTTGAATTCCTTTTTCTTCCGTTTTGTATGCTCTGTACATCACACTTTTTTTTCATTATTCAAGTTTTGTTTTGTTTGAGCTACCTGAAGTGGCACATTTAAAACCAACAAGTCCATATTATTACTCAAGACAGTGACAACAACAAATTGATTAGCACTCACACGCGCACTCATAAACACAGACATAGTGCAGAGACATTATAACTACTGTACAAAGCATAAAAGACGTACCTGTTTCACATTAGAATTTCATAAAACTCCTCTTGCAGTCCAACACCTTTACTCTCTAACATCTAACATCCTAACAGCTCTACTGCTCTTTAATACTCCGAGATGACCTCTTTATCCTGCTGTGGTACCCCTCTGTGTTTGTTTATGGTTTCCTTATGTCACGGTGTGTTCATATTAAATAAGCCTTAAAATTGTACTTTGAAGTCTGGGTTTACTCACATGATGCAGCATTTAAATGTTCTATATAGTGCATTGAAAAAAACATTTATTTTGCGATTCCCCAAAGTTCAAAGGCACTGAACATCTCTTCAGTGTGTCCTGCTTATTTTGTAAACATTTAAGGAATTTTGTGTATTGTTTAACTGATATAATAGTGATGTTCATACCATACCAATAAATCCATCTGAAATGTGTAGGGATGTAGAACGACCTTGTTTGATTTTTTTTGTTGAGCTACCTGCAGTGGCACATTTAAAAATTCTATAGTGCATTGAAGAACCCATTTATTTTGCAGTTTGCAGTTCCGCAAAATAAAAAGTGCAAAGACACTTAAAATCTGTTCAGTGTGTCCTGGTGCTTATTTTGTAGACATTTAAGGAATATTGTGTTAATTGTTGAACTGATATGATATTGATGTTCATACCATACCACTAAATTCATACTTCAAGTAGAGATGTCAATTTAACAAATTCTGAATAAATATAGTACATTAAACATGAAAAATACATTGATTATGGCCCTAGCATAAAAAATACATAACCAGCTTAAATTTGTTGAACATGAAAACTTTGGGTTTAAATTGCGTAATACAATCGTTTTACCAATATATAATTAATAAGTATGGAATAAGTATATTCCAATGAAAGATTCATGTTGGCAAAACATGATTTTATTGTTAATTGAACATGAAATCTTTGGGTTTAAATTGTGTAATTAAACCATGTGTGTCTGATGTAAAATTGTTCAGTATATTCCAATGAAAGATTCATGTTGGCTAAACATGATTTTATTGCGTGCAACCAATGTACATACTTCATTTATGTAAATTCAACAGACTTTTTCTTTCAGTGCATCGACAAATGTCAATGTCTTCATTTATAATTTGCAGACATACAACTAGAAGATGAGGTGTCTCTTTCACGTTGCATTCACATTTTATACATCTAGCAGATGCTTTTATCCATATCAACTTTTATCCAACAACAAAAAATAGTGCAAAAAGAAAGCACGGCAGACGATTGAAGATCAGAAGTGTAGAGTTTTAATAGTATTTCAATAGTCTGAGTCAAGTAACAGTCTGTATTTATAGGCACAGTCAACCGAAAACAAGTACCACAGTGCAACAATAGCATCTCAATTACTTGAGATAGAATTACTGAATGAGCTGAGGCCTTACCGCAGAGGTCCGAGTTAGATTCGGACTGCATGTCATCCCCTCTCTGTCTCCCTACCTATCAACAGGATCTCAAATACAATATATAGAGAAGGGACACAATTACAGGTATAACAAGAAGGGATGAACGGCTGCTTTTGGTGCCCTTAGCCCGGGGCAGCAGGAGAGAGATTATTCGAGGGAAAGAGAGACCCCCATGAAAGGACCGTTAGGGATGGATATGTGAACAGGGAGGTCATTCCACCACTGCAGAGCATGAAGGGAGAAGCAATGCATGATGGGAGTGCGAGGAGCACGGCATGGTGGGAGTGTGAGGAGGACCCTTCTTTCTTTGCGCACTTGATCAATTCTTTCACAGAAGTTGATCAGTGCCGTGAAACCAACTACGCTCCAGCCTTTGTGTGTATTATGGCAAAATGCATCTTATTTTTTCCTTGATGAGTTTTATTGCTTTAATGCACAAACAAGATGACATGCCTCCAACATCAAATCATTTCCTCCCCCTCAACTAACCAAATGATGCATTGTAAACAACTTCACACAATCCCTTAGGCTATTCCCCCCCAATCCATTCTGCTACAAAATTTGGCCTGATGAATAATTAAAAAGGACAGTCTTTATAATGAAAAAATACGAATTGCAAAATTTACCACAAAGATCACAGTCTATTTTTGGAGCAGCATTATTGTGTGGCTAAATATTCTCTTTCCTTCAGAGTAAGGAAGCAAATGCTTCTATCGGGCACCATTTATATGTTTATTATGTAACAAAGTCTAAAAAAAGACTTTAATGTGGCAGAATGGTTTGCCTGGTCTAAGAATAGAAAGAGCACGAAAATATATTTCTATATTTGGCATCCACGCATCACTCCCCTTCAAAGAATAGCAGAGGGGGGAATGTTTCTTGCTCATATATAGATTATGATCTGCTTGCAATGTGTTTCTCCTTGCAGTTCTATATTGATGTAGGCAGCAAAGACCCTCAGGGGTTTTCAAATCCTTATGCAGTGCAGTTGGGGAAGAAGTTTGGGAAAGGCACTTCCAAAATGTCACAAATCAAATCAAATTTATTTGTATAGCCCTTTTTACACGCAAGCATGTCACAGAGGGCTTCACATATGCCCATAGAACTGCCCCTCAACCAACCTAAACCCTCAAGGAAGACAATGAAAAACTCCCCAAAAACTCTCAACAGGAGAAAAAAAATGGAAGAAACCTTGGGAGGAGCAATTCAGAGAGGGATCCCCTCCTCCAGAGACGGTTGGTGGGAGAGAGGAGCAGAACACAGGCTAAACATAGTCATACAGTGTCGATGGGTTTTTAAAACACCAAAATCCATTATTCAACTTTATAGATGTAGGACAGGACCGGGAGACTCGCGACCAGGTCCAGCGTTGGCTGACCGACGACCAGGCAGGTGCTGACAACTCAAACCCCCCACACCACAAGGGATGTGTGTGGGGGGGACAGAGAGAGGAGAGCAGGGATTAGAGAATGCCAGGAGCAGCTAACAGTTACAGTCATAATAGAATGAGATCCCCACCGGTCAAGTGTGGACTGGTGCAGCAATTTAACAGAGCAAAAAAGGGGAATTTGATGCAACCCCACACACCAAGACAGCGACAGCCCCCCTCATTTGGAACATGAAATCTGTTCCAGGGGAAGAGAACTCTAAAATAAGTTATACTTAAAGAATAAGGATGGAAACAACCCGTCCCCCGTTGCCTCCAACTAGTAACATACTTACCTTTAACAGTCGTAGAATTGACTAAACAATAATGTTTTTAACCTAATTTTAAACGTCGAAACAGTATCAGACTCCCTAATTGAGACGGGTAGTTTATTCCAGAGAAGAGGCGCTCTATATGAGAACGCCCTACCTCCAGCTGTTTTTTTCTTAATTTTGGGAACCACCAGATAGCCGGCATCTTGAGATCTAAGTGTCCTTGCGGGGCAATAGGGTGCAAGGAGACCGGAGAGGTACAGTGGTGCCAATCCATGCAGAGTGCAATGCAATGCAATCCGTCACAGAGTCAAGCGTTGTGTTAATACCCTCCTATGTCTGCATGGGGTTGTTTTCCATCTGCTACTAACTTGCAGGTTGATGTGGAACTTGGGTATACGTTGGTATTCACAAAGCAAGAGAATCATTCCCAACAGCATCTCTGATGCCCCCGCTCATATTGATGTCTGTTAAATTGGGTTCCTTAGCTGCAGAGGTTTTTAACATCTTCTTTATTGCTTTTGAATCCCTCATTCTGTTGGGATTTCTGTGCATAATGCCAAACTAGAGCTGAGTGTTTTCATATTGAATTACCCTTTCTGTTCATTTGTTTCAAATACCTAATGCTCTGCAAGTAAAATGCAACGTGAAAATCACGATGGTGAGTATGTGAAAAAACATCCATTGGACAAATGCCAGTTAATAAGCAGGGTAAAGGTTTGTGTGTGTGCGTCTGTGTGTTAGCTCAAACAAGCCACGTGATTGTTATTTGAGGGGATGGGGGGGAGGGATTCATCATTGCATGTATAAAGTATTGAAAGGTTACAATTATTTGCTGGGCTCTCGCATATTATGAAGTAGTCAATTATGACAGTGAGCTATTACAGTCAGTTATGATATAGTCAGTTATTACAGTCAGTTACGTCAATGGAGTTAATTTTTTGGATCGGTAAAAGGTTTTCAAGTGGGAAGTGTAGGTCAATAAATAAATCACTTTAATCTATGTATGGGGATAAATATAACTTGAATTTAAAGATCCAATTAAAATCTTGGACAACACAAGTGTTTGCCTAAAGTCAGAAGAAGAAAAAAGTAACATGGACACAATTAGCGCAATGTCACTTGTTACAAAACAGCCCCCACACACTCTGTCAAACCACTTGCCAAGAATGTCAACTGGTTGTTGGGTGCCTTTAGGGAAAAACAAAAGAAAACGCTTGACACCCTCATCCTGTGGTGTGGCAGTTGGGGTTGAAACAGTTCATGTCATTGTAATACCTAAAAATAAAAGTGTTAGTGTTAAGACATATGTGTTTGATATGCATTTTTTATTGAAAATTATTATACCGAATACAGAAATAGTTATTTATATATCAATTTGCAGTAGGTTATGCCTCCACCTAGAACAGTAAAAGCTATGTTGAGGGTTGCCTTCATTGAAAGGTGTGAAGTATAGTTCAACTGTTATTGCAGACATTGATTGCACTTCTCCAAAGTACATTTGGATAATAACGAAATTATGACTAGTATTCCCTTAGCAGATGCTTTTATCCAAGTGACACGCATGGGGGATTTGAACCTGGGCCATTTTGCTCTGCAGGCAAATGATCTACAACTGAACTATACACACCCCTTTCTTTTCATACTGTATTTTGTATATTTGAATACAGAACATTTTTATAAAAATATTTTGATTAAGATAAGAAAATGTTTTTTTTCTGAAATTAAATGCATAATTATCAGACTAAATATGGGTTGCACTAGAATCAATAAACAAAAAGGTTTAAATGTATTCCTTAGAATGATCTAACTTCTACAATAATGGTAAAGAGTTATTAAAGAATAAGACTGTAATAACAGTTAGAAAAAGTGGCTTTGATTATATGACTACATAGGGGTGGTTCAAGCTATAGGGGATGGGTTTAGCTGTGGTAGAGCATTATACTGCAGATCAAGAGGTCGCAAGTTCAAATGCCCCCTGTATTTATCTTTGGATAAAAAAATTATACTAAGTGAATTTATGGTTGTATGTACCGGCCTTTATTGAGTTGGATTTGGGTTTCTTTAGATTCTGCCTGTTGACAAAACAACATAGACTTTACTGTTCAGACTCCACTGTCACCTATTCACATCATTTTTACCACTGCATCTGAGATGAACAACGCATGATTGACAGTGGCTGTGAATGATTATACAAAAACACTTGTACTGACACAAAATGAGAATCAGTCATTAAATATCTGAAGGCATTGCACAATTCCAAAAGTTCAGTGAGATTTTAAGGCAATATTTTTCCATAGTAGTCTGAAAAACATAAACGTCATGTACAAGTACTGGTGCACCTCTGTTTAGAATTCACACATGCAAACATGATGCATGCTATAAAAATAGGATAGGATAGGATATTGTCACAAGCATTCGATAGAACCACTGGGTAACCATCATAGGTAAACAACGTTCATGTCATAATGTGTGAGATAACGTGAACTTTACAAGGCGCTCTGATGCAGTCACAGGGATCAAACAAGTTTTCTTTCTTGGCAAAGTGACATGGATGCACACCATTACTATTGTCTGTGGGAGGCAGTGAAGAAAACCTACTTAATTAAAGCTGTTTGTCCACAAGTAGCATGTGGCCGCCTGCCATATACATAACACCTCAATTGTTCTTGTTTTTTTTTTGTATAGAAGCTTTGTAGATAGTTACTTTTCTACTCCTACATATAGTCAGGTACTAATAGACTCAGGGATACTGAGTGGATTGTTTTGCATGTTATGCACACAAGTTAGTTTTGAAAGCCTCACTCTTTACTCTAAAACAATACACTAATACAAACTTTAATTGCATCCTCCTTAGAGCAATTACATGCATTCCTTAACTGCATTCATATACTTCCATATCTAAAAATCAAAACGCAGATATTTACACAAGTTTTCTTGAGTTTGTAGTTGAATGTTAATTCATGGATGCATGAATGATTCGGTAACAACAATTTGTAAATAATATTGGTTCCGTCTTTAATCTTCCTTTGAAAGAGAAAATAAGAAACACTCAACATGTTTTGAAAGTTTCTTGCATATTTCATACACGAATACATGTATGTATGCGAGTGTGTGGGTGCAAGATGACATTGACATGGTAAATAAATGAGGAGTCTTGCCTCCTGTTTTAGAGCCAGAGTCCTCCTCCCCGCAGTATACAAGGGTTCTCCTAGTCTTATCTGGTCTAATCCAGTTTATTCTGGTTCAGTCTTATCCCTGAAAATGAGTAACCAGTTCATACAAACAAATAAAAAACATTGCTACATTGTGCAGTCCAACACCCACAATCTCATGGGGTAACATTAACAGTGCAAAACATCTAGGGGGAATTATAGTAGCCTATATTTATCAGCAATGCCTCCACTATGAGGAAAATACAATTACTATTCGTGTTCAAAATATCAAGATCTCATAATAAGTCACCAATAATAACATTCCTCCATACAAACTGGAAGTGTGCATGAATTATTAAGCTAGAATGTTTGAATCGTTACGCTGAAAATATCTGTCATTGTAAACACTATTTAGACAAAGCGTAACACTTTTTTAAGGTCCACCTAAATGTCCTGTAAACATGAACTTTTTAGGCATGAAAATAAATACATTAATTAGGCCTGTTGTTCATGATTTAAATATGATTAACTTATGTAAATACATCTATAAGGCCTGTTATTCATGATTTAAATATGATTACAGGCCCTAGTAAAAAAAATGTTACAAGCAGCATTATACAAAAGTACCAACAATACATTAAAGAGATGTTAAGATCAGGAATTTATAAACTGGTAAAAAGTTTAAAAGCTGATTATGAACGGACTTCAAAAAGAAAGTAGGAGAAGGACGATGCCTTAAATATGTTGGGAGGTGAACAAATACAGTTGGTTATATAACGGGCAGCATACAATGCCATATTGTAGTGCTTTTATATTCCACAGGAGTTCACAAGGCAGATACAACATGGGATCACGTAATGAAACAGTTTCAAAATAAGTCTGTGTTTTGTGCTTTGATGTCATGCTATTGCATTGTCATTTATATTTACTGTGAAGCCAAGCAAATAAACTACAGTAGCATATATAAAATGTATTGACATTTTGTTAGAAGTGGCAGTGCAGTTACCAGGTTGTGTTTGAGGCATTAATTGTGTAGGTATTCTTTTATGCAAATGTAAGAGTAGCCTTGGGAAATAGAAGAGCAAGTTGGACTGCTTTTATGGGAGTGTTGACTAGAAACCTGAACCCTCATATTGTCCTGGGATCATAATGACCCAAAATGTTCAAACCTAAGAAAACATTAATCTAAGTACAGGGCCTCCAAAGTAGCGTCCTATAATGACCCCAAAAGTGGACATTTGGGTTAATCAAAAAAGGAAAT
Source organism: Osmerus eperlanus (assembly GCF_963692335.1). Classification (NCBI taxonomy): domain Eukaryota; kingdom Metazoa; phylum Chordata; class Actinopteri; order Osmeriformes; family Osmeridae; genus Osmerus; species Osmerus eperlanus. Next base: position 13,591,934 of record NC_085022.1, read on the forward strand.
TCAGTGTAGCTGCCACAAAAAAGTAATGCCTATTGTCTTAAGGTCAATATGACCCGAGATCATACTAATAAGGGCTGTAGTAGTCCCTGTGATGTCCAACCACATCAAGAAGGCAAAAGATGAGAGATTAGATGAGTTCTTTTATGTAAACTATTTTCCAATTCACACATTTCTATTGGGCAGTTTAAATGTGTTCATGGCAATAAAGAACCACAACCTCCTTGACTTATTTTAAATATATCTGTAAAATAATCAGGTGGCTGAGCGGTTAGGAAATCGGGCTAATAATCAGAAGGTTGCCAGTTTGATTCCCGGCTGTGCCAAATGATGTTGTGTCTTCACCCTGCTTGCCTCGGGGGAATGTCCCTGTACTTACTGTAAGTCGCTCTGGATAGGAGCGTCTGCTACATGACTAAATGAAAGTGTCATTGGCATTCATACCTTCACAGCTTTACTTTACTTTTAGGGAACACTAGAGAGTTAACAAAAAAGATGATGTTGTTTCTGACCAATGCAGAACATTTTGTAACATTTTGCCAAATTTCACATTCGTAATCAAAGGTTTAGTTACATTTAGTAATTTTGTTAATTTACATTTAGTCATTTAGTTAAGTTATGAGATTAATTGGACACCGGGTCATAGTGACCCAAAGGTAATAGGTGTTAGCATTTGGTTAGTAGTTGGTAATAGTATTATTTAAGACAATAGGAGGGTTAATCTAACTTTAGCTAAGCATTTTCACTCATGTATTTCTACAGTAACTGTGCTATCACAATGGAGTTAATTTAATTTTGATTGTATAGCCGTTTGGAAAAATATTTTCAACAAGTTACAATGAGCTGTCTGCACTTCAGTCATGATCTTCAGACATGCAGCTAACTGTTAGTTGTCCTAACATTGCACAGTCAAAAAAACAGAAGAAAAACAATTGCTACTTGGAAATACTGCAGTTTTTTTTGGGCAACACTATACAAGAGGTAGAACTAAAAAAGAAGCTCTGAAATACAAACAAGTTTCCCATGGTGTCTAATGGTATTCAAAATAACAAACGAAACAGAAACACTACATGGTCATGTGATGCAGAGTGTGTTTTTGACTTCTGGGCACGGAGATCCACGATTCCAGAACCCTTATGAGCATGGCGAACGTGAATGTATCTGACAGTGAGTAAGGCTGGTTGAGTCCCTGCTATGTTTGACAAGATCCGACTTTGAAGTCCCCCTTGGAGTCAAGGCAGGCGGACAGAGAGGGACACTGGAGAGTGGGAAGATTATACGTGTTGATGGTAGCCTCATAAAAAGGGATATGGAAGTGGAAGAACTCAGCCCTGAGTGCAGGACGACACGAATGCTACTCTACATTAGTGCTCCGTTTACTAAGCAAGACAGGTGAGGGATGTGGCTCCTTAATACAAGTATCTCGCCAGCCATGAAAACAAGAAACCTGTTGGGTAAAAAAAATCATCCTTCATCAACCTTTACCATCCTTTGTAAACATAGAGAGACACCGTTTGTAGGAGGGACGTGGAGTGGAAAGGAAGAAGAAGTTGAAAGAGGACAGTTCTTGAGAAGGCTTTCCACAGGTTGGACTGTATGTTGTCCGGACCCTGCTCATGAACCAGTTCCTGTTCACGTGAGCTGCTTCTGGGTCAAATCACTTCATACTGACCTCTGACCCCTGAATGGAGGAGCTTCCTCGCGAGGGCAGCGTCCAAAATGGAAGAACATCTTTCCGTCCACTTTGCCTGTCTGAACGACCCCACAATGGTTTAGCGGAAGTGCAACATGAGAGTTGGGACAGTTTGGTGTCCGTCATCGGAGGCTGCCATCAAAACTGAAGAGTTGTTGGAAGAAGAAAACCGTAGAGTCGGCAGAATCGCTGTTGATTGACAAATCGATGATGGGGGCGTTGCCTTTCCTCTTCAGATTCGGCTCACACGTCGGGTGAGGAGAGGGTGCACTGTGGGGATGGGAGTGTAGGGAGGGGGGGAGGGGCCCGGTTTGATCCCCCTGGTCCTCATGTAGGAGAGGAATTGGTCAGGGATCTCGGCCAACACCTCCTTGGCCAGGCGGGCCATGCTCAGTATGTGGTTTCCCCGCCGGTCTATGTAGTCTCTGAAGGGGACAAACTGGTGGGGGGAGGGATGAAGAAATATATACTGAACCAAGAAAATGATTTGATATGTTTCAGATAATTTATATACACACATCCTATTAAGTATATAGGTGAGAGAGAAGGGGAGAAGGAGACAATCGTTCACACACGCAACCCGTCCGTTGTCTGACCAAAACGGCATTCAATGGGAGCGTTCGGCTAAATGAGTCGAGGGAAAGCTCTGTACCTGAACAATGTCCCTCTCAGCAAATCTGCCTTGGGAGGAGATCCTCTCTTCATCCCCGTCCAGCTCGATCATCTCTGGAGAGAAAAGCACATCGTTCACAATCTCTCCCCATGGCGTTGAAGAGGGCGGACGCATCACCCTGCTGACATCCCGCTACTTTCTTACTGGTGCTTGCTCAAACTTTGCTTCAAACTTGAAATCAGAAACCCATATTTACATTTCAATATCATAAACAGACGTTTATGTGAAGCATGGAGCAGAGCCTTTAGAGCACTACTGGGTATAAGGTCAAACCGCAAGGTACACAGTCTTGGTGTTGAGCTTAAAGTATCTGCCTATCACACACTATTAGATGGAGCTAAGTCAGCACATAGCCATCGTGTCTTAATGCACGGTGATTTTTGGGGCGTTATCTATTTTTCAGACCAGCTGATTTTGCAGGCAAATTAATTGAATACGTTTACAAGGGCTTGTTTAAATAGTAAACAATGATGTCTTCAACAACAGCCATGTCTATATGCTAAACAGAACTTCCATTGGATAAAAAGATAATTTCCCTCTGTCAAAATCTGGAAGAAGGTGATAGGGGGGGGGGGGTGTGCTGGCTGGGGAAGAGAGAGAGAGGGGGGGCTTAAGAAAAGAGGTGAAACGCAAGGAAAGGGATTAGCGGAAATGCGTGTGTGCGCACGCATTTCCGCTAATCCCTTTCCTTGCGTTTCACACATTTCACACGTTTCACACATTTGCGCACGCACACCTCCCACTCTTACCATCAAATTCTGCTGGTCCGACCCCAACAATTATAATCGACATGGGCAAAGAAGAAGCCTTGGGAAGGGAAAAGAAAAGAAGCCATGCATCAAAGTTTCTTGTTAAAACCTCCAAAGTCTATGCTTATCAAACATGCCACAGGCTTTCAGAGAGGTCCATAAATCATCTGTAGTGGCACTGCATGTATAGTAATAGCTTATCTAAAAAGGGGGAGTAAATGGGGAGTCCAAATGATAGTACAGACATTTTCCAACTCTGTTACAAGGTGTGGATTGTTACCCAACGTCAAAAAAAGTCCTTTTTGGAGGGAATCATTCTATAATTAGCAGTCTCTCTAATTTCATGCATGTATGACTTGGTCTAAAAGTCTAAATCTCAGCCAGCCTGACAAGCATATAAATGACTCTTATTTTCATCCTCTCCCTGAGTGCCCGCCCATTGCCTTGCATTGCAATTTTGCTTATCAAATCTCACTCAAGTGGGATGCCAAGGGCGGGCTGGAGTGATAAATGCCTTTGTTATGAACTGTTTTCCAGCTTTTTATAAGTTTGCCTTGCCTTAAGATGGACTCACCAATTGGCAAGGATATGAGAACGACCATTCTCAGAGGTATGATGACAATTATGATCTCATTAAACTTCACAATTATATTGCACTGGGGAATTTGCAGTACAAAAAAGAAATGATTTGCAATATATCATAAAGGACTACAGGGCCTTACAATTACCGACCAGTGCGTCCCAATACAGTAATACATTATAAGCCACAATCAACTTTTACAGTGCCCCTGACTCCCTGCTCTACCATTTACGACACACCAAGAATATCAGACAGAGTCCGCACATTTACGATAGACTCCTTCGTCTGCGCCATATCAGTGATGACGCCATCGGAGATGATGAGGAGGATGAAATACTGGGAGCCATCTGTCATTGCAGATGCATACCTGAGGTTGGGAGAGACAAAGAGACAGAAAATGAGATGGGTAGAAAGTGTGTGGAAGGTGAGCTCATGTTTAAAATACACACGTCACACCCCCCCCCCCCCCCCCGGCACATTGGGAGCTCTAAAGTTATCATGAGAAGGGTTTCCGTGAGCACTCCAAATAACCCTAGAGTTAGGGTTCCCCCTAGTCTCACTCACTGTGTCTGGTGTTTTGTCCTCAAACAGTGGATAAAACAGAACACTCATTGGGTAGAAACAATATACTGGAGAGAGAGAGAAAGTGAGAGGGATACAGAGCGAGAGAGAGAGAGAGAGAGAGAGAGAGAGAGAGAGAGAGAGAGAGAGAGAGAGAGAGAGAGAGAGAGAGAGAGAGAGAGAGAGAGAGAGAGAGAGAGAGAAGATATCTTTAGTGTCAAAATAGTTTTTTTTTGTCGCCCCCTGCCAAGAGATAATTGTTGAACCACGGAGCAATTTGGAAGGTGCGTGGGTGGACAACACAGAGTGAGAGATAAGATGTGAGGGGTAATGATGAGCGATGGGCCAGAGAGCTTGTTACAGTCAATCCTGTAGCTGACTGGACAACCTCTCCAATAACGAAGCCCAAGTGGAGCGTGGCTACATGGCGCTAAGACGCTTGAATCTGGCTAACTTCTGCTCAGCCTTCCCGATTACTGCTCAACTGAATTGATTGGGTGATATTTTTGGTGATCGTGTCCACTGGTCAATGAAGAACGGCTTGCTTGTTTCAGATGGTAACTCTCTCAGAAACATTGAGTGCTTTTGATGCTGAGGAGACCACTGACTGTTTGCGTTTGCAGTCTCCACAGCAATATGAAAGGAATCGGGCCGGAAGGCATCCATGAATCATCCTAATCTAATTTGAAAGCGTTTTTTTTCTTTTCTTTTCTTTTGAGGGCACTGGTGCAGCGTTTGTAATCTAATCGGATGCCTGATTCTTCATCCGTTTGTGTGAAAGTGGAAGTTGTGACAGTTTTCATAAATAATATGTGGCTATTTCTTCTGCCAGAGCTTAAAAACAAAACATTAAAAAAACATTATTTTAATTATTCAAAATCCGTGATCCAGAAGGTACCTTATTGATCATCACAACTAAATGGTTACTTTCCTCAAACGTCAAAAAGCAGGAGTCATTTATATATGGTAAGGCCATCAGAGTATCAATTTTGCTTTTTAAGCCATGACTATTAGCACATTTATTTCAATCTACCTATCAGTGGGAATATAGGTCACAGGTCATGCACAGGGACAGATGTATACAATAAGGGACTATTGATCGCTTATATTGCTACAGGAATGCTATACTCCAGGAACACAATGACTCTTATTGAGGGACTTGTTGCTCTTGTTGGTTAGTTGTAACTGATTTAACTTATTGTACTCGCTGTGAATTATAGTATTGTTGCTTGCTTTGTCTACAGGTACACTCTTGTACTTTTTTGAGGTTCATGCTGTTTAACTGTAACTTGTAACTACATGCTCTTATGGTTCTTCCCATTGGCACTTATTTGCTTTTCACAATGTATGCATCATGTTTTGGCAAATGATCAGTGACCTATGCACTTTTGTAAAGCTCTCTCTTGGAAGTCGCTTTGGATAAAAGCGTCTGCTAAATTAATCAATGTAAATGTATACCAACTGTTTTTCCAGCATGCACAATTATTGTTTTGTATGATTAACTGCTGGTATTTGTCTGTACAAGGTCCAGTTCCGGGGGCATAATGGCGTATGACCTACCTGGCCACGTGGTTGATCACAGGGGAGAAATGGGTGGGTCCGTAGAGACGTACAGACTTCAGGCTTTGATAGTAGGCCTCCATTACCCCCTCAATCCCACTACAGTAGGGGTTCAGGGGGTTTCCATTCTGCACAGACAGAAAGATGACTCAACATACATCCAAACAACTAGTTGGAAAGACATTTCTCACATACACCGTAAACACTAACATTCTCAGAGACTTAGTATCCTTCCTATGAGCGTGAGATAGCAGTAACAATGGAGGATAAGCAACATATCCAACAACATATCTAAAAACGAAACACTTTTAATGATCCCAGCCGTTTTCTAGGAGACCATGATGACGGCCTCGGTGTCGGCTGTCTTGGTCGTCCGTGAGCGTGCAGCAAGCTCCATTCAGTGGGACCTATTCTTAAGAGCTGACTAAGTCAATCCATTATGCTTAGATAAATGCATATGGGGCCTGTCTCAGACCCAGGCCCCTCTGGGGAGAGTGTTACTCAACGCTGAGCAGCTGTAATGGCTGCCAACGCCTCGGGCGCAACATCTGGAGAGGACGCACAGAGAGAACAAGCCACTGTGAGTGGCTGAGGACATCTTGAGATGGGGGCAGGGGCCAGGAGGGTGGCAGGTAGAGTAGAGGAGGAGGGGCGGGAGATGAAGGAATAGTAGGAGGAAAGGAGCAGGAGATGTAGGAGGAGGATGTGGTGGGGGATGTAGGAGGATGTGGTGGGGGATATAGGAGGATATGATGGGGGGATGTAGGAGGAGGATGTGGGGGGGGATATAGGAGGAGGATGTGGGGGGGGGATATAGGAGGAGGATGTGGGGGGGATATAGGAGGAGGAGGATGTGGTGGGGGACATAGGTGGAGAAGGATGTTGGGGGGGGATGTAGGAGGATATGATGGGGGATCTAGGAGGATGGCCGTAGGGGATGTAGGAGGAGGATGTGGGGGGGATATAGGAGGATGTGGTGGGGGATATAGGAGGAGGAGGATATGATGGGGGGATGTAGGAGGAGGATATGATGGGGGGATGTAGGAGGAGGATATGATGGGGGGATGTAGGAGGAGGATGTGATGGGGGGATGTAGGAGGAGGATGTGGGGGGGATATAGGAGGAGGAGGATGGCTGTAGGGGATGTAGGAGGAGGAGGATGGGGGCAGTGGATGTAGGAGGAGGAAGAAGATGGGGGTAGGGGGGTAGGGGTTGGAGTAAGAAGAGGATGGGGATAGGGGATATGGGAGGACAAAAGTGTCTCCTCTCACCAGGGCAAACTCGTGTGAGACCCGACCATCAGGGGGCAGCTTGGCACCGAAGCCCAGAGCAGGGAACATCTTGTCGCTGTCGTAGTCCTGGATGATCTCCCCCACAGCCCGCAGGGCCATGGCATAGGCGTTCAGCTGGTAGGGGCTCATGTAATGGAGCGAGGTGGGCTGGGAGGGATTACCTGACAACCAATGGGAAGACTCACATGGTTAATACCAGGTCCCCTTGGCTTTAAGCTATATGAAAACTCTAAGTAGAATGAGTTATGAAAAAGTTATTGAAGAGTATAATAATAACGGTGTTGTTAACCATTTCTATACCAAATAGACATGATCAAAGAGACTGTCAAACACTGTTGAAACCGAAAAGCCGAAACACAAGCCTGTGAAAAAGTTTGACACTCAAGCAAAATGGGCCGTTGACGGACACTCACCGTTCGAAGCGGTGAAATCGATTGCCACCGTGAAATTAATTTGAGTCCTGCGAGAGAAAAATCTGATTAAGGAGAGGGGAACGTTGTGAATTATCGATCAAACGAGATTTGATCGCGGCAACCTGAGTAACGTCGTCGCTGAGGCGGACGGGTGTGGTGAGCAGTGTCGGTGTACTCGGTGTACCGCATCACATAAGGACAGTAAGTGGGTCAGAGTAGCTTTGCTTCCAGTAAAGTAAGCATGGTGGTTTCCTTACAGCACAGTTGTCCTACAGGACAGACTTGGCTTTCATTCTCCACTCACCCGCCTTTGATGTAGTCAAGGAAGGAGAGCTCTGTATCGACCAGGCAGGACAGTAGAGTCACCTGTCAGGGGAACAAGGTGGGCGATGAAGGAGAGAAGGGATGGTTTGGACAAAAGGCCGGCATTTCAGAAACGCGCCTTCAAGTACGGCACAGCCCCCCCCCCCCCGTGGTGATTCGATCGTTATGTGACAAAGGTCATAAGAGATTGTTACATTTCAAATCTCGATCATGACACTTCCCAACAGTGCTCCTAAGAACTGTGGACAGCAGCAGGTTACAAACAGTGAAGCCACATGCAAAGTTCTCATCCATGACATGAACAGGAGAGGGAACAGCTCCGGGAGACTGAGGGAGGCAGGCGGCCGTTCTGAGCTGAGTGGCATTAGATATTGACTGACCGTTCCTGAGTTGAGGTATTTCTTCTTCTTCTTTCCTTTCTTCTTTGGATTTAGCACCTGCAAATGAACATGGCTGGGTTTACTTCAGCGGCTTATTGATCCCACGGTTGAAAACAAAGGCTCGAAAGCAGGCGGATCCTGACCCAAAGCCTGGCTTCCTTTCATCAATGAAATTGACTGTGCCATGACAGTGGCTGGGTGAGAGCCAGAGATAATCGTCCAGGCTCTGTTAGGATGTGCAGGGGAGGTTCTGTGTCGAGACCAACAGCTTACATAAGGATGTATGAAGGGGAAAGCACACTGCAATCTGTCACTTGGTGCCCTTGTTCTGTCTGTCTTCTCATCAAGATGTGCTGTAAACCTGTAGTGATTGACTCTTTGCCTACAGGATTAATGTTCCACGCATAAAAAAGGTTGACAGGGCAGTAAGAGACAGCCTTCAGGTCAAAAGACCTTGTCAACGTTTACGGGATATTGATAGCCTCAATGTGTCTGGCTCTGTGTACGGGTGTGTGTGCGTGTGCGTGTACTATATGTACGTGTGCATGTTCACATTATCTAGTGTAAATCTCTCACCTCATAGACGTGGAACTGTGACTGGCCTCTAGACATCTCCCTGTAGCTGGTGCTGAACTCTCCAATGAAGTCATGACTGGACGAAAAATACAAGACAGCGGGACATCATTTATAATCGTTTCCTTTCACCTGTGAAATAACTTGAATAAAATGCCCATGATACCTTTCCTTGTGAGTCAAAAACAAACTTTAAAAAGAAAATGACTAGTGGAAGATATATGGTGAACACAAAGTGTCTCTTAATTGTTCCTCAATTTCGTCTCCTTGTAGAACTTTAGCATCGCCAAGGGCAGCAAATATGGAATTTTCGACAAACCGTGCATGTGGGACATAATTAAAGTCTGAAAGAAAACGAGCAAGTGCTAGTGCCTGCTTACCCTCCATCTCTGTCCCAGTCATACACTTCCACCTTTATGCTCCTGTGGTGACAAGAGAAATTCTATTAGAAAAACCAATTAGTGAGGAGATTGAGAATCTGCCTTCTTCGAAGGAGAGCTGCTCATCTGTGTAAGAGGGTGATTGTGACTCTCTGCTGGCAGCCTTCAGACAGGTAGTGCTAAGGTGTTGAGATTCAGCGCACAAAAGAATGCAAGATATGACTGGCAGGGGACAGACATTTAAGTGAGTCCTGCGCCGTCAGCTACCAGAACATACTTGAACGTTTAATATGTGTAAGGGTGAACCAGCAAGGAGTTGCTGGCTGTAAAATCAATGTCTATTCATAAGTGCTGCTTACTTTAAGTGTGTGCTGTTTAGGCAGCATCAAGCTCAGGGGAGAGCGGTGAGTCACTGCTGGCAACTCATATAATGGAATAGCATTTCACAATAATGACGGATTGGACTTATTAAGCGTGGCTTTCCCACCAGGTCTCAAAGCACGTTGGACCCATATGAGGCTCTCTACACTTTGTTCGTCACGCCAAGCTTGTGAGAGATTTTAGGGCACATTGAAAACCAGGATGCAACACAAGGGAGACCAACCCATTGACGTATCTATCCCCCAGTATTTTGACAGATTTGGAGGGGAAAAAAAGAGAAGGAAAAAGGTAGCCGAAAGTTAACTTCTGAAGGAGCTCGGCGAATTGTTTTCATGTCTGTTGCAGCGTACCTGTCGTAGTCCCCGTTGCAGAGGGCTCTGACTGGGATCTTGAAGGCCTGCCACACCGGATCCAGAGTGTTCTTCACCACTTCTGTCTTATGGCTGATAGTGAAGCTGTCACATACACGCAGGAGAGTGCACACACAGGCAGGCAGACAGTTAGGAGGACACACCGTGGTAGCGAGATCGTGAAGAGCTCTTGCCAAATGTGGGTCAAACACTTCCAAATGTAGTCAGTGCACTTCTCCGTGTCCACTGTTTTGTTTACAACTTCATTTGCTTATGCCAACCCCTACAAACACTCAAAATGGGACTCCCTCGTACAACAACAACAACTGCTCCCACTTTTGTATTGTTACCGGAGGCAGAGGGGATCTGTGCGGCCTGTTCTACCCTGGAGCCAAACACGGAGCGGGCTTCAGTAAAATAAGCCAGCTGCACTAAAGGAGAATGGGTTACGTGCCTGACTTGGAAGTCAGCGTGGATAAAAGCATCTGCCGCCCATGGCTTTCCATAGAGTCTGTGCTTGACCACAGATGAAGCCACCTCCAGCCGCAAGCCACCTCCACACGCCTCGCGTTCTTCTATCGTCTTTCTTCGCCTTTCCTTATTCCTCGTTTTCATCTCCCTCCCTCCCTCCCACACCCATCTCCTATCCCGTCCCTTTTGTCTTTTCTGGCATCGGCGAGGATACGGGGTGCATGCATTAAATGTTTCCTTCTTGGCTGTTATGTAACATGACAGTGTCGCCTATAACATCCTTTATGTGAAAGGCTTTCTGGAGCGTGAACAATATTGCTTCCTGTCTACATGCCTTAGAGGACTTCCATGTCCACGGGTACAGAAACGAAAAACAACAATTGAGGCTGGAAATACGACACGATTGCGTAGCACTCTGTGGTTTTCGGAAAACAGCGCGTGGCTCATCGCGCTGGTCAGTGCGGTCAACTTACGATCCGTCCTCGTTGCTGCGGTAAAAGACGAGGAAGGGGTCGGACTTCCCGAAAAAGTCTTTCTTGTCTAGCTTGTTGCCGCAAAACTGCAACATCACTGACTCCTATAGGGTGGGTGAAGATGGAGGGAAAAGAATAGCAAAGATTATATTGGACCAACAAGGCCCTTATTCAATCAAATTGAGTTGATAGGGTTAGTGGGGAACAGCAGGCCCCTTGCAGGGCAGGAATCAATGCCCAATTCCATTCATGTACTCGATGAAGCAATGTCCACAGAGCACATGGGCTCTCTCGCCTTGAAATCTGGTCATTCGTTTAAGTGTAATACGATTTGGGTGAGTGAGTGAGTGAGTGGGTGAGTGTGTCTGTGTGTGTTTCTGGCTGCATACATATCTGCTCATGTGTGCAACTAGGAGTGTGCGTATTTTCTTTTATGTACGTGCATGCAGCTATAGTTTTGGTTTGTGTGTGGGCAGCACTGGACCAGTACAGAATGTGCTTGCTTTACTGTACTTGTTGCAAAATTATATAATTAATAAAAAGGCTTATAAATGTCCTATTTATCAACCAGCTGATTGCAATATTAGTACAGAAATGGAAAAGGTACATGGACCAGGAAGATGGAAACATTAAACATTAAACTAAGTCACCATTGACTATACAATATCATTAACAGATCAATATAGTAGTAGAAATGCATATTTAATTAACTCAGCCTATGAACTAAAATACAAAAATACAAAGATTTCAATACAAACTCACTATCTACAAAATGTTATATATTTGGTTTATAAGCCTTGTAAGCTGTGCAGGCTCTGTGGAAAGGACACATAATCACTGATTCTCTTGATCTGGTACTGCCTGTTAGTAGTCTTTTGGTTAAAAGACCCCCCCCACAAATTATATATATATCTTAACCTAAAATTAGCTGCCCTGCAAAATCTATTATGTCATATGAAAAATTCTGAGCATTTGATCATCAAGAATTGATTCACAATGCAATTGACTTACATTTTTAATTAATATGAACATTACAATTATGGAACACAATTATATCCGCATCACAGAAAAACTACAAACTGTACATTGAAAAAGAAGAAAGAGAAGGTGGTCCATGGAGATAGGAAGCTAAGGATCAAAAGTAATGTACTTTATCAATTAATTATGCAATACATGTCTGCTGTGTACCTATGAAAATGTGGGAATATGTACCGGTATGTGTGTGTGTACTGGTACTGTACTACACGCACAATGCAGAAAAACGTGCCACCATATTACCAGAAAAAACCTGCTTAATGCAAGTGGTGTAATTAACAGTTCAATAAAAACTTCAAAGTAAAAGTACACGTCTTTCTAAGACGGGGTGGCGCAAATAAAAATAGAAACAAGAAAAAGTTTTGCTTATGAAGGACAAATATTCACGATTGTGAAGCAATATTTACCCTGCAGTTGCTCAGCTCCTCTGCTCTGACAATGATGGTGCCACACTTCTTTCCAGGAATACCACTGTAAAAACACCCGAGAGACAGACATTTTCACTCTCCATTCCAGTGTTTACAGGGCCGTGCAAGTGTTTCCTATACTAACAGTCATTAGCCTGACAAAATAACATTTATTCACATTTAGAGAGTGATGCCAAGAGAAACCGACCACTACTATAAATAGTCCAATGAATGTCAGGACCAGGGGCTGGGTTTGGACTGGGGAGGGATGATGGGTCATGTTGTTAAGTAGGGCTGTGTAATGGAACAGAGATTATGCAGCTACATGCATGGAGAAATCTATGAAATTCAAGTGGGTTTGAGGAGGAAAAAAGGAACGTTCTAGACTTGAGGGTTTTGGGATGCACGGAGAAGCACTTTCTGAGATGAACTCACTCCGTAAGCATAAAAACATGGACTTTGGAGGGGAGGTAAAAAAAAAGAGAGGAAAGAGAGACAGTGAATGGAAAAGATAATGAGAAAGAAAGACCAGCCGAGGAAAAGGAGAAGAGAAGGAGGAGGAGACAGAGAGACAGCAAGTTAGAAGTGGAGCACATGGACAAGGGAGGGAGCTTTTGAAAAAGAGTACAGATCAAAAAGGGATTAGCAGTGAATACACGGTGACAACCTGCATTTCCTATTGTACAGGAGTCCATCTTCTCTGCCTGCTCGCCCTCACCTGTAGAACCATGCTGTAGGCTATAGCAACAGAGGTCCTTTAGAACTAAACACTGTCATCTAAATCCTCCTCCACTGGTTTGATACACTTTTCACGACACAATTGTATTAATTGTAATTGTACGCTGTATATATAAATGATTACCTTTGACAACGATTCATGCTAAAAACCTCAGTAGTAGGATAAGAATTCTAGTAAGATAATGTAATATACCTGACATAACCATGTATCATTTGTACCAATTATACAGTATACATCCTGTTTAGGAGCTAACACCTCCAACAAATGGTGCTATAGAGTGCTTGGTGCATATGGTCATCTGGCCCTTGGATCTTTATTTGCGCAATCTCCACGCACTTCACTGAGCGCGCGAATGCAAGGTTTTTTATTCATGTAAATGGAGGTGCTGCTCTTTAGGGCAGTGAACTGGATGTTCACACACACACACGCCCACACACAAAGAGAGCACACACACACACACACAAAGAGAGCACACACACACACACACACACACAAAGAGAGCACACACACACACACATGCACTAAATGAGTGCTGGCTGAGGGAGTTGATTATGTAACGCAACGACAGCGGTACATCCTTCCATGTTACGTCATCGTCTTCAGGGTTCCTCTTCGTCGGGCCTATTCAGCTGCAACTGCTCATTCATGCAGAAACACACACACACCTAAACAGGATGCAGGACCCCATTCACAAAGAGCAAAGACGACGACGGGGGGGCGAGGGCTCAGAATACGCTCAGCTCTCAAACAGAGCACAGGTCAATGGTTTGGGGATTTAAAAACAAAAAACAAAAACAAAAATTGCCCAGCAACACATTCACTCCACACTAACCCTTTAAAATAACGTCAACGCAGGTGATAGAGACTCTCGGAAAACCTGTGGAGCTGGATCAATAGAGAGAACATAGGTGGTTTCGCTGGTGTATACACCTTTTTTGTGTGTTTGGGGTGGGGGGCTTCCTATTAAGTGGATTCCATTAAGGCCCTATAGTGGTCTCGTTATTTATTAATCTCACAGTGAAAGCTGCAGATTGTTCCTGTTCTGCTCATGCGCTATTCACAAGGGCCGGAGACAATGAAGCAAATTTCCATTTCAGCATGTAAGTTCTGTTTTCACTCGAGTCGATTCAAGGTGTCGCCGGCAGGACAGCACATTTTTTAATTTTCAATTGGGACTGATTGAAATCCATCCTTGAATTTGCCATAATTGCAGTAATACTGGACCCAGCTGTGATGGATGCACAATGAAATGCTGACAATGCTAATTAAATACAGCGGCAGCCTTAAAACCATCTCATTTGAGTTTGCCTCTAAGCTTCTAATCATGAGGACCATTCCAAAACAGCAGAGGCAGGGCAACATGTGTGTTGCAGAGTGTGTTTTTGTGAGTGTGTGTTACTTACATTAGGGGTTTCTCCATGCGGCAACCCATGGATCCCACCACCTCCCCCAGGGTACAGAAAGCCTGGCCCAGAAAATCCTACACACACATACACACACACATGCACAAGAGAAAGAGAGCTTTTAGCTTCCAATCCAAATGAAGTGTAATTGGGGACATCAATATGCAGCACACTATTTAATGTATAATTTTCCACATACCATGAGCCTACTAAAGTCTTAATGAGCTACCATACCATTCTGGAGCATTTACAATTAGGACAGACAATCCATCTGATTATGTGACACACACACTCACACACACACACACGCACACACCCGCACACATCCGCAAACATCCTTCGTCTCAAGGAAGACATTTTTGTTTTTTATCACCAGAATACTAACAGACATTTACGGCAATGGCCATTAGAGTGTGTACGAGTGTGGACTGGGTGAGGATGATGCTGCTGTGTTTCCAAGTATACAGCAAGTGAACAATCGAGGAGGCACACTGTACTACTGTCTCTCTCTACGGGAATATCTTCCCTGTGACATTTGTGTTTGGTCTAAAGGACAGATGGTTGCTCTGGAGATCTTCGCGGTTGCTGAACATCCCTTCCTTGTCCCTCCATGCAGCCATGGTTGCTATCCACCACCATACCCCGGCCCCCTGCACACCCCTGTCCCCTCCTCTGACAGAGCAACCACCTCTCATTGTTTCGGTTCAGCTCTCCCCGAGAGGGCTTTGTCATCTGGGATGCACAAGATAATCTTGCATTGTTTATACATGCAGAGCTGACATTAACTGGTAAAAAAAACAAACAGACTTTAGTGGTAAACAATTGCTGTTGGGGTTTAAATTAAAAGATTTTTTGGACTGTAATCATTTCAGGTCTGTAAAATGGCACCAAAGGCACCAAGATAGCAGGAAAGCAGCAAAGATGAACCGCAGCTACACGGTAAACCAACAGGTTTCTATATTTTTTATACAACTCAATCCACATTGCATTCAACCAAGCGCGGTTCAATAATCACGATTAACTACTCTCCAAATATAGTATATAAGGATATATCTATCCCTGAGGCTTGATCCGGACCAGGTAATCTCCTGTATGGAAGGGAAAACACCTGCTGTATCATCCACCAAGACAGACACTGCATATTTCCTCGGTTTCCCTGGTTGTTCACAGGCAGTGAGAGGAGCGTGGAGCATGGGCCTCCGATGGAGACAACGGAGCCAGCGCTCCACATCTTCAATCCCACACATCTGTGGTGACGACAGGCCGCATCCAAGCGTTTCCCCGGCCCTCATACTGAGACTGACTCCCTGTGGCTGGGGTCTGGGCTTTTGCAGCGAAACAACCGACAGGCCAAATGACACAAATAGACGCGGCTGCGTTTCAAAAGGAAGGACGACGAACGCTGACTTAATGACGCCTTCCCGAAGCCTTCAGAAAAACCGACGGCCACACGGGTGCATGGAGGCGGACAACCAGGCGGGGAGACGGAACAGCAGACGGACAGAGAGACTGAAAGACGGATCGAAGACAAGAGGCGTCTGAGTGATTTGGGGAAGGTGCCTTATTCCCTCAACCAATCCGCCATTTCACGAAATAAACAAACCCGTGTGTGTTTTCCTGCGTTGTTAGGCTGTGTAGTCCAATGCTATCTTGATAATGTAACCTATTTTCAAACACAGTGTGCTTACTGTAAGACACCAGACACCTCCTCTGAACACTCCCATAATCTGGTCTGCCACTAAGGTAAAATAACAAACACCTGAGGTGGCATGCAAAAAATACCAAATGACAGGCCTGTTCGCGTTTTTGAAGGCTGTGGGAGTAAAGAGTGCTACTGTAGCAAGATAGAGCGATACAGCCGAAGAGGAGCTGTGTCTAAGAGCCTTCAAACAGCTATGTGATGCACCTGCCTGTAAAAATGCCCTGCAGGGCAGTAACAACATAGAGAGCACTTTAAAGCACTCAGAACTGACTCAGTTGACAATTAACCACACAAAGCACTATTGCTTGTGACAATGAACAACGTTTGACTTTGGGAGGATCAAACTAATACCTGGCCCCCCTTGTGATACTGTGTTAAGGCTTGGGTACCTGAAGACTATTACAATTCATTGACACTACTGTAAAACAAAGACTATTCTCATGAATGGATGGGTGATCATAGAGGAGGACTATGGAGGAAAAGGAAACTCACATGTTTTGACAAGTTGTCACTCTTGGAGTCCAGATCATACCTGCGGATGAATGAGAGATGAATGGTTGAAACAGATTGCTTGTTTGAGAGATGATGAATCGTTCGAACCGACTGCTTATTTGAGTCTTGAATGGTTTGACATTGACCTGTATTGCAGTAAATGAGTTTGTTACAGTACGACACTAGTGAGGTCATGATTAAAGTCTTCACAGCCCAACCGAAACACGGTAGTCAACAACTCGGGCTATTGGCACACAGTATCTCGCGCCACACTGACACAAACAAGCATGCACGTGCCTAAGCTCTTTCATACAGCGACCAGGTGTCCCCACAAATGGAATTTTCATTAAAACTACACAACGCCGTTACACAACGCCGTTACACAACGCCGTTACGCAACGCGCGAACGTCCCAACGCGCAGGTGCGCCTCGTGAGCTGCGCGCCCGTGCCTCTGCCACTCACAAACGTTCATAAATGATTCATTTAATGAGTAGAGGGAGAGATGAAGAAGAAAAAAATGAAAACACGAATATACACGCAGATGTACACGTTTGGCTGCACACGCCTAGTCTCACCCACCCACACACGCGCGCGCAAGAAAAGCACACTCGAAAGGGTTCGTCAGAGAGGATGCCCCCGGGCATCTCGCGAGTGTGTGCCTGACGCGCGAGCCGTGCGTGCACGTGGGCAGTGGGGCAGAGTTGCTCTCTCTTGGTCCACTGGAGTGGTCTGGAGAGGACACTTCCACACACGACGGGGAACATTTGGGCGAACAACGCACCCTCGTCTCCGAGGTTGGAATGATATGGATAAATGAGGGGAGACAATACGGTCATGTTTTTCATGGAAACGAGCGATAAAAGGGCTTCGTGACGCGAAGCCTTCGTCAGCAAAGGATTTTCCTTGGGAACATCTTGCGCTAGTGCTTCGGGTCAGAATCTCCCCGCATGTCGGCCGTGGTGTGAAGGAGTGTCTACTCTGTTAGCACTTTGAAATCATACATTAACATAAGTGGTTAAAAACCGGGTTGTGGCTTGTGTCCATAAAAAAAACATGAGGTATACTATTCTAAAGCCTCCCTATGACTACACTCCTGTATGCCAGGGTATCCTTAAGTAAGCCTCCATCAGTCTTGAAATAAATATAAGCTTCGAAAAGGGGAACTAAGCTTCGTGGGATGAGGCTTATGTGTCAATAGTGGCTACTGGGCCCAACAGGAAGGTGCGGTCCGATTGGTTCCTTCCGTGGAAGTCCCCAGCATGTGAAGGCTGTGGGGATGGAGCATCTACACCGGTGAGAGGAGAGTGCTGGAGAGAGGGAGGTGAATGGGTGGGGATGTACTGTACTGTAAAAGGCTCTGCCTCCCAGGGTAAGAGATGATGATGGGTGACTGAGCAGGATTTCCCCACTGGCTGTCTGAGTGTGTGTGTGAATGTGTGTGACAGTGGTGGCGGCGGTGGTGTGTTTGTGTGTGTGTGTGTGTGTGTGTGTGTGTGGGGGGTGCTTAGTAGAGTGTTTGCATGCGCATCTGTGTATGTGCTCGTGTGTGTATGTGTGCGTGGCGGTGCGTGAGGTGGAACGAGGGTCCACATTTGTGTAGGACAGCCTTGGCAGCCAGCTCTTGGCTGCGAGTCGTTTGTGCGCCATCGGGTCTGTAGATCGTAATACAGCCTGATGCTCGCCCACTCCCAGGCCCTGTGGAGAGTCCACTAATCTGCAAACACATACTCCATCATCCCTCATCTACTTCTTAGCCTATCATCCCCCCCCCCCCCCACGCATGCACTTCTTTGGTAGCTTTCTCACTTATTCACTCGCCCCCATTCCAAAATGCAATAGAAATCTCAAATTCTTTGAGTACTGTCCATTTTTTAACTTTGTTTGATTAAATTGATGTAACAGAAAAATGCATACAGATGAATTGTAGATGGGATATTTGTGAAGTATCGGCAGTGGAAAATAGCAACTGTTCTTAATGCATGACTTTGCAATTTTTTTTTGTTATCTTACTAACATTACTAATTACTGTAAATGAGGCCAAAAAGTATTCAAACTAACACACACTAACAACTTATTTTGTTATGTCTCAAAGCATGCCTGGGAGAAGTGGAATTCAGACCGAACAGCTGTTGAAAAAGGGAGGCGTCTCTCTCCTCACTCTCAATGAATATTTCATTTCCAGTCCAACTTGTGTTCCACACAGAGCAACATTCTCACGCACCCACGCATGCCTAACGCATGCATAGGCTCCCACAAAACAGTCAATTCTCAACTCACAGGTCAAAGCGTAGATTCTGTCTCTCTTCAAAGAAGTAGTCAAGGATGAATTTGCGGACAAAGTCTGGGTTCAGAGTGTTATCAATAACCTCCGTCCGGCAAAACTAAGAGAGGGTAAAGAATTAAGGGCATTGTGTGGGGGGTAGTGGATAATATATTAGATTTCTACAGTACTTAATTACAAATCATTTACGGTTGATTTTGTCAGACGTTTTTGCAATAAGTAGCAGCCAACCTCTAAAAAAGATATGAAGTGTGCTTCTAAAATTCCCACATTCCTTTTTTTAACGTCGCCCTAATATGAAATGATTCTCTTTAATCACTAAATGAGGGCAGCACATGAAAGGCTCCTGCTTTGCAGCAAAGGTCTTCAATCTGCAAGCAATCAGTATGACCTTTAAAGGATCAGTATTGTACACTGCATGTGGTGATTTCCCTGCTTCTTAACTCTTAAGAAGCTAAGTTGTGATTGTAATCATATCATTATGTGTAGCTTTAATAGCTGGATGTAACCCACATAGAAATGACAGAACTTAGCGCTCACTCTTAGCAAGTTACTTTACAACTTAGGTTACTCTACTAACTTGTGGGCACAGCCTTGTATCTATGTTTGGAAAGATGTAGGGGCTTGGAACCCACTTGCTCCTCGCCTGAACTTACCTCTCTCCATTCTCTGTTGGCAATTCCTTGAGTGTACAGCACACAAACTGTCAAAAAAAACAGAGCAAAGAGAGAAATATATTGTTAAAACAGCAGCTATAGGCACATGTGTTATTTAAGGTTACATACTAGAAGAAAGGCTCATATTCAATATCACTCGACCTGTACTTTGCTTTGCATGTGCGATCGTCTTTTGTCGGGACAAAAGGCATCGACTTCACAAGTACTTGAGGGAATACACTGCAATAGGCCTTGGTATATTTAAGTGGGCATGTTATTGATGGATGGATTGATTGATTGACACTGTGTGTGTGTGTGTGTGTGTGTGTGTGTGTGTGTGGGTGGAAACACTACAATTAAAGCTTGATCGGTCAGCTGGTTGGTTACACTTGTAAGCAGGCGGTACTTTCCCATGGTGGACAGCTACAGTACGATCGCATCTGGTTGATTCAAGCAACTTAACTCTGACACACACACAGATGCTTATTATACGCAAAGCACACGCACACACAAACAAACCCATTCCACCTGAAAGCAAAACCCATCTGTTTTAAGCCGAATGATGCTTATTGCTGTAATCGGAGCCAGCCACTTTGTTCCTTTGGGAGCATCCCTACAAACACACCTCATCGGCAAGGTCAAAACCTACCCTTCCATCCCATTCCACCTGACTGGATATGATAGCACAACTTGAGAGACTGCAATAAGCCTCTGTCTGCCCTTGCTAGCTCAGCGCACCAAGCACTTACTGCAAGATCATTGGAAGCAAGCCCATTAGCTAGCGAGCCTGCACCCGCGCCTGGCTGTTAGCCCACAACAGCATAGCAGAGTGCCTGGGCTCAAATGTGTTTCGACTGGATAGCTGTGTGCGGAGAGACTACGGTACGCTGTGTATGGTGTGTAGTATGTCTGAGGTATACTGTATGTTGTGCAGGGTGTGTATAGTAAGTCTGGAGTATAATGTATGTTGTGCAGGGTGTGTATAGTATGTCTGGGGTATACTGTATGTTGTGCAGGGTGTGTATAGTATGTCTGGGGTATACTGTATGTTGTGCAGGGTGTGTATAGTATGTCTGGGGTATACTGTATGTTGTGCAGGGTGTGTATAGTATGTCTGGGGTATACTGTATGTTGTGCAGGGTGTGTATAGTAAGTCTGGAGTATAATGTATGTTGTGCAGGGTGTGTATAGTATGTCTGGGGTATAATGTATGTTGTGCAGGGTGTGTATAGTATGTCTGGGGTATAATGTATGTTGTGCAGGGTGTGTATAGTATGTCTGGGGTATAATGTATGTTGTGCAGGGTGTGTAGGGTGTGTATGTTGTATATGGTGTGTAGGGTGTGTATGTTGTATATGGTGTGTAGTAGGGTGTGTATGTTGTATATGGTGTGTAGTAGGGTGTGTATGTTGTATATGGTGTGTACTAGGGTGTATGTTGTATATGGTGTGTAGTAGTGTGTATGTTGTATATGGTTTGTAGTAGTGTGTATGTTGTATATGGAGTGTAGTAGTGTGTATGTTGTATATGGAGTGTAGTAGTGTGTATGTTGTATATGGAGTGTAGTAGTGTGTATGTTGTATATGGTTTGTAGTAGTGTGTATGTTGTATATGGAGTGTAGTAGTGTGTATGTTGTATATGGTGTGTAGTAGTGTGTATGTTGTATATGGTGTGTATGTGGTGCTGTGAGAGGGAGCTCAGCTGTGGGAATGCACATAGCTCCTTTCATCTTCTAATGAGGCGCAGAGATGCATGTGGGCTCCTTTAGACGTGTCCGAGCCCAACACACATCGCACACCGTCAAACACCCACAGCTTTTGAGAAAAAAAACGAAAGTGTTTCTTTGGTATATGTGAACATTCTCCATTCTCAATTAAAAGAGCAATAAACCAGTGTATGATAGAAAACTGGCGATGCAGATTCAACAAAAGGTGAATGGTTGAACAGGATTGTGTCAAATGCACGTCAAGACACAATGACTAACAGGCAAATAAAAACAAACCAACAAACACACACACTTGAAAACACTGTCTGGTCATATAAGCTAATGTGGATGTCGTACGTGAGGATCCCCGAGGCCTCCGTGTGTGTGTGTGTGTGTGTGTGTGTGTGTCGGCCTTGGCCCCCCTGGCCTGCTGAGGCAGTCTAATCCTCTGTGACTGGGTCCAGTACCGTCAGCAGCACAGAGACATGGAGGCAGCACAAGTGCCTCCTTGGATAAACGTACGGCGAGCCTCTTGGATGCCTCCCCAGCCGCCCGAGCCCAACCTCCCCCCAAACTGCTGACAGAGTCCCCTGGAGCACTGGTGGCCGGCGAGCTCCCGTGGAGGTGGAACCCCAACACTAGCGAGGGCTGTGGGAGGGCGTCGATGAGGATGCCCTGCCGCCTCTCACTCATTGTGACATCCGCTGTGACGCATACAACCTCTGACATATGCAAATGTCTACTGATTCATTGGAGGCGGGGGGGAGGGGGGGGGGTGTTGAAGTCGATGTGTATATGCGTGGGTGCACGCGTGTCACAGGAGACTTACTTGGGTCTGATTTGGAAAAGGTATCTCTGTCCAGCAGGTTTCTGAAAAGGAAGAGAAACAGAATCGAGACGATTTCGAAAACGCATGGTATGATGTCATAGGAAACAGCCCGGCTTTCTGGAACTTGGAGGTCACCCTTAATATGGCCAGTTCCTTTGTAGTGGGTTTACTGATCCTCAGAGGAGTAGTCACTAATGTTGAGCTAATTATCCAGAAAGCCTAACCTTTACCCTAACCGTCCTCCTTCCCAATCACAAGGCTTCTAGTACCATGTCAGGCTCGAGATATGTAGAAGCATTCCCCCCAACTCACCATTTTTCACCTGAATGCATCGGTTCATTTTGAGGTGGCTGGCCAAATGCTTAAACTGGTCTAGAAAGTTGCCCTTTAAAGGGCTGCCAAAAACAATGGGCATTGAAAGGTTATTTATGGATTATTTCATTTTCAAACAGAAACAATCAGTTTTTCAGTCCAAATTTCTATGGTGTTATCTTTTGTCCATCTTCGATAGACAGCATTAATTGATTTATTTGTCTTTGTGTCATTTGTTTCAGCTTGATACATGCTAAATGAATCCTCACAAAGGTAGAAGATATTTTCATTGTGATTTAAAAAACGGTTGCTTTTCAGGGCTTCCCTGGATACGATTTTTAAGGCCGAAACATCAGGCATTGAGGTGATCTCAGATCAACTATCAGTATACGTTCAACCAACAAGCAGAATATTCTAATCTCCTCCCTGTCCACATATCAAAGGATCACACCTAAACTATCAACATGTGTCCCTTCCCCCTCCTCCTGAAGCGAGGAGCTTGGAAGCTGCCAATCAAATATTTAAATGTGTATAGAAGTCCACGCCTATTGAACCCTCAGGCTTGGATAGAAGGTCAGACAAGCTAAGAAACCGCCTGCATTAAAACATCTTCATTGTTAAAAAAGAATCTGTGCTTGAACAAACTGACAGTGCCTTTAATGTACAGAAGAGTCCCAAACAGATGCTCGGAGCAATGAAGGTATGCTGCTGTTAACAGGCAGAGAGGAGATGAAATATTCACGCAACAACAACAACAACAACAACACGAGGGCACCAGAGATGAGGTGGAGCGAGGAAAAAGAGGAAGAATGAAGGACTGGCACACAACCTGGGGTCGGCAGGGAGTCCCAGCATGCCACACCAGAGGCTGCAACAGCAGGGCTGTTGGGTGTGGTTCCACCCTGTTAGTCACAGTACACCAGGTTCAGGGTTCGCAGCGATGGGAACTAAGTCAGTCCAAACACGGGAAGGAACTGAAGCAAACTCTTCTCACAGCTTGAACCGCTGCCGAAGCTTACATTAAACCCAAAAACC
This sequence comes from Osmerus eperlanus, assembly GCF_963692335.1. NCBI lineage: Eukaryota > Metazoa > Chordata > Actinopteri > Osmeriformes > Osmeridae > Osmerus > Osmerus eperlanus. Next base: position 13,615,382 of record NC_085022.1, read on the forward strand.
TTTCATAGGTCTGTTTTGTTTGAGAGGGCTGCGAGCCGTAATGATACTGACTTATTGAAGAGGCAAAAAGATATAAGAATGGGTATCCATCCGGCAAGGGGCCTGCATGACATGCAGATAAGCTTCTCACTATCATGCTAGCTAGGGGGATGCGCTGCTTTGTGACAAGCAGAGAGTGTCTTTAGGCGATTGATTACTAGTGATGTATCTAGATCAGCCACCCATGTTGTGCTGATCCCAGTACGCCCCAGATGGTATAACGCCACGCTTGGCTACCTCTGTTAGAGCACGCCCACTAGCATCCACTGGGCTGAAAGACCACAAAAAAAGTGATAATAAGCGAAAGAATTGGGGCTGGTCGCATCAACTGAGCACGCATGTCAGATGACTGGAATGAGGGACCTTAAACACGAAATGCCATACCTAGCAAGAGGAAATCTCCAGAAGCCATTGGCTGAGCCAAGCTTAAGACGGGAAGGAGAGAAGACAAAAGAGGAGGAAGAGAGAGGGAGGTGCGTGCGCGCGCATGCGTGTAATACAAAGAAAGAGAGAATGGGGCTGAGTTAGACACCAGCTGGTGCCCCTGTACCTGAGGGCAGTTGCCTGCCTCTGACTGGCCATTCAGGACAAATCTTAAAATGGTCCTTTTCACCATGGGCAGCCCAGGAACTTCAAGATAGGCCAAGAGGAGGGACTTGCTGATCATCAAACATTTACCAACATAGTCCCATCACATCAGAATTACATTTGGAATCCCAGCAGTTACGTCAGTCAACCAACATGGAAGACAAGACAACCCACTTCAGCTCCACATGCAAGGAGGGAGACTTCCACCTGACAAGTCAACGCAGATCAGGCTTACACGGACGTGTTCAGAAGGTTCAGAGCTAAAAGGAAAAGGAAGAAAAAGGACTAAGGAATATGACATCACGGGTCAAGGTTTTAAATGCTATTGACACCATAGACCCACCACATTCGATTTCTATTGATGAACCGTCAATGTGATTTTTTGTCCTTGCGAGACCGTGCTGAGGCGGGGGGAAACCCAGTGACTCACAGACCTTGACGCTTCCCTAGCCTGTGTCAGAAGTGTCAATGCACAGCTTGCCTCTTCAACACTTGCCCTGTTTGGGGTTTCATATGGTCTTGTGAGTCACCCAGGCAACTGACCACCCTCTCTGACCCACCCAGCTCCACCATAGAAAAGCTAGTAATTCAATGAGGTAGGCGGAGGAGCATTTACAGCATATTGAGGGGTGAGTTTAAGCAATTTAACTCGGTTATATCGCTACCACTAACCCCCCTGCCCCTGACCTCACTCATATCCAGTACGCCACAACGACGCCAGCTGGTGGAGCTGAGCCTAGCTGTGCAGCCAGGGTCTCCGGCACCACTGTCACAGGTGCCATTGCTTTGCTTGTCAGTTCTGCTTCCTTCCTCACTTGCCCTTTGCGGGGTTGAATCTCCTGTCCTCTGCGTGTTCGTTCAAAGATGACAGCGAGTGATAGAATATTGATAATCATGAGAAAAATCTGTTAGAGCGCGCATCTCTTCTAGAGCCCGACCGATATATCGGCGGGCTGATATTATCGGCCGATATTGGGCATTTTCCAAACTATCGGTATCGGCATTTATAATGGCCGATAAATGAATATTATTGTTTATTTTTTATTTTTTTATTATTATTATTGTGTTTTTGTTAAAAGGACTTTAAGTTTCATATCTTAAGTTTGTATTTTTATACATTTTATTTATCAGAAATGCATTAACATATTATTTTTGTGAGGAAATAAGAACAGGAGTCAGATGGCTGAGCAGTTAGGGAATCGGGCTATTAATCAGAAGGTTGCTGGTTCGATTCCTGGCCATGTCAAATGACGTTGTGTCCTTGGGAAGGCACTTAACCCTACTTGCCTCGGGGAATGTCCCTGTACTTAGTCGCTCTGGATAAGAACTTCTGCTAAAAGTGACTAAATGTAAACTACAAATAACTACTGTTAGGGAAATCAGTTTGTTTTGTTAAGCGTTTCTGGATTTTTAAAATAATTTTTTATATCGGCTGATATCGGAATATCGGATTTTTAAATCACCAAATATTTGTATTGGTATCGGCCTTAAAAATCCTTTATCGGTCGGGCTCTAATCTCTTCCGTAGATGACCAGCATTAGTCTTTTAACATTATACTACATGACCCAGTATACACTGCATCTTCTAAGTATATATATATATCTCTAAGTATATGTCCCTAGATGTTGGTTGTAGTTATTAAGGCGTAGGTCATGGTACCTAAATGCAAGTGTGCTCCATCCAAGAGCTCATTGCTGAAGCGTATTGATGAAGAGTGTGGGCTGTATTAGGTTATGGTTAGAGAATCTGCATATTCCCACTATGGGAATGCAAATGTCAGCTAAATGAAATGTTTTTAAGCTTGCATCAGTTGCTTAATTCTCATGACAGCCAAGGTGATTTCTATAAAGGCTCTTAGTGTGGTCACAGACTTCAATCATTTCATGTCAACAAAGCAGCATGGCACTAGTCTCTGGGGAAGGCCTCCTTATTGGTTTGACTGAAGTCCATTGATTTGGTTTCAAATAGACCTGACGAGAGTTTTAAGATCAAACAACCTTTGAACAAAAGAGAAAAGGAGTGTCTTTCTCTGGGAAAAAATGGTGGCGTATGACCCTCGCCCAGAGAAGTGAACAGGGAAAATCGAATAATATCCGGTTGTTAAACAAACTTGATGATGGAGAAGGTAAATCTTTGCGTGGGTGGCGGAGGTGGAGAGGGAGCTACGGTAACAGGCAGTGTGTGAAAGCGATAGAGGCAATGTCCTCTCCGCTAACTAGTTAAAGTAGAGGAGCTGACTGTGCCTTAATTAGACCAAATGGTTCCTTCAAAAGCTCATTATCGTGGCCGCTCAGCATGACCCCCCCTGGTTCGGGCCCCTATGCCACTGGCACAACCTTGCCGCCACCGTTCCTTGTTACCCTGGAAACCCATGGCAAGGAGGGCTGATTTGCCATGCTCTTGTTTATGTACCGTCAAGCCTTCTCTGACCTCCTAAACCCTGATGTCATCATATGAACCTACTACTTTATCATCTCCAGGGTGGACAAGTGGCCCCTGATGTTCTGTTTGGATTCATTCTCGCATAGTCTGCGGTGCTTGTATTATGCTGAGCCTGTACATGGAAAATTGGGATGGATATAGCTCAGCGGAAGAGCACTTGATTGCAGATCAAGAGGTCTGCTGTTCAATTGCCCCCCTGTGTGTCACTGGGGATGAAAGTGTCTGCTAAATGAATACATTAAAATGGATCTGGAGAGGCTAGTTGATCTACCCATGCAGGTACCATTGATAACCGCACGGTACATTCTACAGCACTGTAATATGCCCACGGAGAAGGAAACGCAGACTAACCGCAGTGTCAAAACAGCTTATTCTACAAACACAATGCACACTGCTACTAACACACAATAATAATTCCAAAGCATGTGCATCATGTTCCTTGGAGAATATCTGGTGTAGCTCAGATCACCAGCTGGGTCGAACACATTGTAATGTAACAAATGTATTGCTGTTGCATGTGGCTTCTGTACAGGAATAACCTCAATTTACAGGAGACAGTCTTTTGTCACCTTTCTCAAGGAATATGAACTCTCCACAGTGACATATTGACCTAGCTCACTGCAGGTGGGTGCCTGACTTCAATACAGCCTTGTCGCAACATGTCAATTCCTTCAAAAGAATTCTCTGGCTCTTGTATGCCCAAAGGTTGACCATGAGACCGTCTATATGCCCCCCACGGTTCAGGGAGATGACAGTAGCAGAGATAACAAGACTGAAACACTCTCCTAGATTAGAAACATTCCCTCTACCCAACACTGTTTGATCTAAACGGCCCTTAAAAGCCGCCAGGCGCTTCATCCAACAGTCAGGGAAATTCTGCATGTATTATTGAGCGCTGGTGATCAAGGGTGATAGCCGCTCATCAGTCGTACAAAGATGTAGAGAGTAGACAGGATGTTGTTCCAGCAGATGGCAGATAGTTTGATCACACTGATGTAAAGTGCAGGGAGCTGATCACGTTGCCCACAGATTTAAGAGGGAGCTGATCAAAGTGTAATTTCTTCAGTCTCACTACGCCATGCAATGAATGTCATTTTTATTGTGTCATTTTGTTTTTCTCGTTTTGTATTTTCACTGGACATTTCAACAAATGGTGTAATGTTATTTATGATTTTATTCAAATCAGTATCATTGTCCAACAGGCTCACTGCGCAAATAAACAAGGATTCATTTCACCTCTATGTTGTTGTAAGATGCAATGTAATGTCAAATGTAATTTGGGGGATTTGACTGTAATACTGTTGTGCTTAAAGCTTCAACCATAGTACCCTAAACATAACATTTAAAGCCAATCTCAGACTCATATCTCAAAAGAATGGCTTTGCACACGAAGATTTAAGTGATATGCTGGGAGAATATTTGACTTCAAATTAGGGCAATGCTGAGTGTGTGTGCACCTTTTGGAGAGGAATAAGTGGACAATGTTCTTGAGACCAGCAGCAGCATCAACACTGGTGAAACCTCAACCGAGGAGGACCTGAGGGTGAGGAACGCGCGTGGCTCTTACGCAACACAGACAGCTGCGTACCGTCAGTTGTATCTGACTGGAAGTTGGGCTACAGCTTTTTAAGGGAAAATGCGGAGTAAGCATCCCAAATTATCCTAGCTTCCCTTGTCCTTAAGGCAATTTGTTTTAGTTAATGAGTTTCCAAATGAAGCGCCAAATGTTAATATCTCCAAACCTATCCAGATAAGTAGCCAAGAGTAGAAGGTTTGTTTGATACCATCACCAAATAATCATACTCATATTGTATTAGGCTACACGTTACAAAGTATTTGCATGTTTTCTATGTAAATGCATAGAACTGACAAACTGATCTGGGTGTGGAACGACAGGGGTTCATGTTAACTACCATGATGATACGATAGCTTCTCCTTTTATTGTTTTTTATTACAGCTACACCGTTCACGCACAGCAGAAATCAAATTCACTTATTTATGTTAAATGATGGACACAAATCACAATCATATCCTCCAGCATAACAGTGTTTGGAAATTGAAAGAATGGTTTGAAAATCCCTCTACTCACCTACACGACACTGTGAGCTCAACTTTGGTGGCAGGAATAGCAGCGGTGAAAGGATCAAAGTCTCCAATACACGCCATTTTCATAAAGCTACTAGTAGTCGACACATTCCTTTATCCAGTGCTTAATCGGCAGCATGGGGACGAAAACACGAACCTGGGTCGTCGTGGCAAGCGTTTGGAAACTGCAGCTTCTGTAGCACAGCAGAGCGCGTCGTGTATGTGCGCCGGACCGTTTAGAGGTTCCTCTCCTTCAACGTTGACTCTAGGAGTCAATTCAAAGGGCGGGAAGAGCAGGAGGAGGCGACTGTTTAATTACCCGTAGGCACAACAGAGATATGTTAAGTCTACCTAAATAAGGTCCGATCTTCTAAATAAGATGAAAATACAATTTATGTATTAGCTTGTAGCATAATGTAGACTAGAAGAGTGCACAACTCCTATAATCATCTATCCTATTGAAGGTTACTCCCCAAACCTGGTCAAAATAAATATGAATTTTAATATTGTGAGGAACCAGTCTGAGAGTGCGGTGATAATAGGTTATTTTATAGGAAATATAACATTAGTCGACCGCTTGGTGACAGTCAATGATCACCAAGGCCGACAGTGGTCATGAACTAGATAGGCAGGTGTAATGTCAAAAGTACATCAGGTTGCAACAATCATTGCAAGTCAATTCGCTTGGTTTTCCGCTCGGTTGGGTTTTGACAGCGGCAAAAAAGACACCGACAGATGCACGAAAGCCAATTAATAATGTTTTTCTACCAGGCGTAACTCTGTCAGCTATAAACAAAGACACCTGCGTCCAATTCGATTCGTTTTAGCCTGGAACGAGCGTTTTAATCAGTATGACAAACATTTGATCAATTGCCAAATTAGGAAAATAAGATTGGGTCACACCTGCACCCACTGAGAGCTGACTGACACTTCACCAAAGAGGGGTATGTTATAGTAATCTGAAGGTGCGCAGTTCCATCAGCTCAACACTTTGTGACAATTAGATACATAGTCCATAATTTACAAGACTTGGAGTTCCCTACACTGTCATACGTTCTATATGAGAGAAGATATACTGCTAACCCTTACCCTAACCCCATCTCATTCTAGGGTTTAGAACGTTCCTATTTATGAACTTTTTGAAAGTTCCCAAAACATAATGGTTGTGCTAGAATATGCAAAAAAAGGTGTGTGTGTATGTGCATGCTCTCTAGTCAACAGACAGACACATACACCCACACCTGCAAACAGACAGTGCCAGTCTCTTCGTCTTTGACACTGTGCTGCTGCCAACCACACATTCATGACTGCTGGTCCTTTTCCTGTCTGAACACCTGCTCGAACACTGCTGCCATCTTGTGGAACACCACTGGCACGTGTACAAAGCCTCTACACAGGCACTTAAAAAACGATACTTTCTTCTTGTCTTCACTCTAGGAGGAACCAGTGATGTGATTTCACCGGGTACGCTCCTTCATAGAAGGAGTAAAGAACCTTTGAAATAACATCAAATTCCATATAGTATCACATGTTAGGTCGGGGTCAAATGGCTGAGTGGTTAGGGAATCGGGCTAGTAGTCAGAAGGTTGCTGGTTCAATTCCCGGCCTTGCAAAAATGACGTTGTGTCCCAGGGCAAGGCACTTCACCCTACTTGCCTTGGGGAGAATGTCCCTGTACTGACTGTAAGTCGTTCTGGATAAGAGCGGCGGCTAAATGTCTACATGTAAAATGTAACATGTGTTTTTAAGTAAACGTGTTTTACATGATGTAAACATTGTTTCAGGTAAGACATGCATCACACAAGTTTGTTTTTTGACAGATGACATTTATTTCACTAGGCATCTGACATTAGAATCACTACCGAGTCAGTCATTTTTGACTATGCCAACTAGAACACCTGTACTGTGTAGCTTCAGGAACAAAAGCGAAAAAATCTGACCACTACCAATAGACTCAATGATAAAGGCTTCAATTGAAAGTGTTACAGTGTGTCTAACCGCTCCTCTCTCAATTATGGCCCACAGGGTTCCACATGAAATTAATTCAGGTGGACTAAAGCTAACATTGATCATTGATTGTTTAGATACAGTCAGTAGGCCATTCATTAGTGCTTCTTTGTAAACATTCAGCAGAACGGAACAAAGCCTTCTAGTATACCATTCGATGTCCTTGCAGCTCACACAATCGTCACAAAATGGTTTAAATGCAAAACCGCTACGGAGCAAAGCCACATTCCACAGGGATGCTCTGGGTTCAGAGGTGAGAGACCAACACGGATCCACTCTCCATGGCTAATGTTTACAGTACAGGTACAGATAAAAAGGCCCCTGCACATGTTACACTCAGTACAATAACATTTGAATCAGATGGCCCTAACTCAGAGCCCAATACTGAAGCTTCCTAAGGGTCAAAGGTGAGCAAACAATTAGCAGCATATGTGTGTTAGTTCCAAACATGTTAGAGAGGGGACTAAGGATTTGAACTGTAACAGTACACGCGAAGAATCCTACATTACAACACACATATGAAATACACATGAACAGTGAGTGCAGACACACACAGTTTGTAATATGTAAGTGCCAGAGAAGCAGAACATTTGTATGTGAGCCTTAAGAGACAGAGAGAGTACAGTTTTAAGGGTTAACAAGTACAGTACATCAATGAGAGGGTTTCACGTTTTGGTCACGGAGCCAAGCGGTTGCGAAAATACAGAAATGTGAGGGGAGGGATGTGTTGTGAAGCCATGTGGATTCTGGGTAAGGGTCCGAGGGGGACATGGGACAGAGCGTGTATGGTATGCGGTGTTGGAGAACCGGGACATGGAGGCCAGCTCACAGCTCCGGTGATCATGTTCTCCCCTACCTAATCTACTCACCTTCCTGGACACTCAAGGTCTGCACTTACATTGGAGTGTGTGTACGAGTGTGTGTGTGTGTGTGTGTGTGTTTGTTTGTGTGCATGTGTGTAACCCATGTACTGTAGGCTCAGTACATACAGAGCGGATACTTTCTGTATGTTTTGTGCGAGTGTATGCGTGGGTGTGGGAGTGTGACTTCGGTTAATGAGAATGAAGCTAAGTTTGTGTTCAGCAAGAACAAAAGAGGGTTTTATTCTGCTAAAAGGGAATAATGTTGGGTCTTGGGTAAAATCGGAATCCTGTTTCCACCTATGCAGGCTTAGTTGTCATGGTTACATTGGTTCAAGAGCGAGGGGTGTTAGGATTCCAAAAAATAGGCATCAAAGTGCAAGAAGGCAGCTAGCGTCACAGGCTGCATTTTTCATGTCCAGCAGTGAGCGACACCGGGAGATGGCTCTGTGTTTCAGTTGCTGGCCACCTCGTCGGCGTTGTCCGTGTCCAAGGTGCTGTCCAGGCCACCTCGAGCTCGCCAGATCTTCACTGTCCGGTCACTGTCAATGGAAAATGTTGAAAACCTGCGTGAGTGTAAAGCCAGCATTCTACATGTTGCCTTTATGTTTGTCCGTTATACAGGAGAGAGAGAAGAGGACAACGTCTCATGTTTGTAATGGTGAAAGACGCTAGGAGAGAAGACCACTGTTTCTCAACAACAAATTGTGGATGTACGAGTTCTGAATCTCACGGTGTTTATTACGTTCGAGGTCCAGTGTCTGTGTGTGTGTGTGTGTGTGCGTGCTGATTCGCGCGCGAGAGCGCGTGCACGCTCGTGTCGCTTGGTGACTCACTCGGACGCGGTGAACAGGTGGCTGCTGTTGGTGGCGATGGCGTTGATGGGGCTCTCGTGGCCCTTCAGCTCCCCCAGGGTCCCCAGGGTGTCTGTGTGCCACAGCTTGAGCACGCCGCCTCTGCAGCCACTCAGCAGAGCCGGAGAGCCGGGCACCACCCCCAGGGCACACACCCAATCACGGTGCGCGTTTGGTACTTGCTGTTGGCAAAAGACATGGAGGAAAAGGCAATGTATTTTCGATTTGTGTCAAGCACACTCTTACAGCTACATCCTGGAGGTCTATTCGCACTCTGTCTTTCTATTTTTATCTATAGCCTAGCAGACGCTATAAATCAATATGTATATTTATGGGTTGCTAAATACTCATTTAGAATAGTATACGGTACCGATAAGATTGATGGATAATAAGTTATTGTTTAAATCGAAAATTGGTCTTATGATATTACTTGAATGTGATTGGCTAATGGGGGGAAGGTTGTCCAATGTGATTGACAATTACAGGGAGTCTAAGAGACTCAGTCTACCGAGTGGTCAGACTATGAATGTGTGTCTAATGCGAATATGAAATCAACTTAGTTCACTGATTACATTCAAAAGAAAGCTTCAGACTCATCCATCAGTAAAATGACTCGCCATCTAAGATGCAACTCTCTCCTTTCCATACTCTTTCTTCTTTCCTTCCTTCCTTCCTTCCTTCCTTCCTTCCTTCCTTCCTTCCTTCCTTCCTTCCTTCCTTCCTTCCTTCCTTCCCTCCCTCCCTCCCTCCCTCCCTCCCTCCCTCCCTCCCTCCCTCCCTTCCCTCCCTTCCCTTCCCTTCCCTCCCTCCCTCACCTGAAGCAGGTCTTTGCGGGCCAGGTCCCACTTCTTGATGCCATTGTCTCTTGATCCACTGAAGAGGGCTTCCCCCTGCACAGCCAGGGACTCGATGCCATCGTAGTGGGGGGGCTCGAAGTTGTGTGTGGGGCTGATGCTACCCAGAGCCCCCTCAGTCACGTCAAACATCTGGCAACAGCAACGATCAGATCAGGTTTTGTGATTGCGTGCATTTACAGACAGTCAGGTAATGTAATGTCAGCGCAAACCGAGACCACCCACACACACACACACAAACCTTGATGTAGTGATCCTTGGATCCGGTGATGACCAAGTCTTGACCGCTCCCTGTCTGATCCACAGTCAGACACATGACAGGGCCCAGGTGACCTGTGAGTTTGCCCGTGGACACAAACCTGACAGAAAAACAAAACAAAAAAACAAAACAAAAAAAATATCATTTTTACTGGTGGTGCTTAAAAGCCGTTGTCTACTTTTTCCCTACCTCTGGGGAAAAAAAGCTTTTTATGACAATACCTGTCATGTAAGCGGCTTGAACTGTCTGTCAATGACCAAGGTGAGTAGAATATTTATATAAGTATATACAAGAGTCAGGCGGCTGAGCGGTTAGGGTATTGGGCTAGTAATCAGAAGGTTGCTGGTTCGATTCCCGGTCATGCCAAATTGACGTTGTGTCCTTGGGCAAGGCACTTCACCCTACTTGCCTCGGGGGAATGTCCCTGTACTTACTGTAAGTCGCTCTGGATAACAGCATCTGCTAAATGACTACATGTACATGTAAAACCCTCTAGGTGAACTACAGCAATGGTGAAAGAGACTGTATTCCATGTATACCGTACCTCCTTAGATCCCAGACCCTGACAGAATTGCCAGCTGCAGCATAAAGGATTGAGCCGTTGGGGTTGAGGGCTATCTGGTTGATCTGGTTTTCTCCTGCAGGAATAGTGACCGTGCGGTTGGTGTTGGACACGCAGGCATCCCCCAGAGTCACAAGACCAGAAGACCTGCGGCAACCAAAGAAAAAACATGAATGAAACTGCTAACGGTACAGTATGTATGGCTGGTAGACAATGGTATTGAAATACCTAAACAAAATTGCCTTTAGAGAACTGCTTGCAGTTCTGACCAAAGCATTCCATATCAAATCACCGGAGACCTCCCCAGAGATCAACTATCCACAATGTCTGTGCTACACTGTAATATACTGTACTCGTTCAGCCGGCGCTTTGACCCAAGAGGAGACACTCACGAGAGGGTGCGGATGCACTTGGCCGAGTCTCGGATGTCCCACACTTTGATGTAGGAGGTGGAGACGGTGTAGACCAGGCTGGAGCTGTAGCGCACAGACACCACGTTGTTGGGGTGGCCAGCCAACGACATGATCTCCTGCCCCGTCACCAAGTTCCACACCTTACATGTCCGGTCTAAGACACACGACGGGAGAGGGCGGGAGTTTCCGACAAGTCTCCCGTTAAGCAACAGAAAGGATAACTCAACCAACCAATCAATAAATAAGATTGGGGGAAAAGAGTGTAATCTGAAAGGAAGCAAGCATCAAGTTGGACAGTTAAGTGGGACCTTTGGAGCCAGTGAAGAGCAGGTCGTCGGTGCAGTCTACACACAGCACTGCTTTGGGATGACCCTCGGCCACGTGGACACACTGCAGCGTTGACGAGCGGCTGCCCTTGGAGGACGGGAGAGGGTTGATGACACCTCTGGGGAGAGGAGAGGTAAGGGACACACACACACACACACAAACCCAAATGAACATACTGTTTGGTTCAGACATCTATTTGGGGAACCCTCCAGTAGCACGTATAAATCACTTATCATGTAAAGAGTGAGAGGACAGAAGATCCAGCGTGCAGCTCAAACATACACACTACAAAATCCTAAACACATGCCGCACATGTACAATGAGCCACAGCGCAGTGCATGCGACCCGCTTGGCCTTTATCATGCTGCAGTCACCAGACACAGAAAACATGACAAAATCAAATAGGTTCCGAATGTCCACCCCAAGACAATGGGACAGACAGACAAGAATTGGATCCGGTAGAAAGCAACCGTTAAAAGGCTACCTGTATCCGAAGCAGATGAGCCACTTGAACCTATATTAAAACACGACGGTATACTGACTGAGGTAGAGACCTTCAGTCAGACACTCAGATCCCTGACAAGACAGTGGTCTAGTTCTAAAACAGAGCAGTGGGCAGTCTCCACATATCAATGGAAACTAAGGCTGTTTTATTCACATTAGACATCGATCAATTAAAAATGTAGTTTTTTGTAAATTAAAGATGAAATAAAGTACTTCGGGTTCCAAGATCTACAGTATATGTTTTAGATAAGGGTGCATGATTATTAGACAGGTAAGGTGCCATCAATGAAGTCAATGCCTATATGTAAAGATGTGCCATAATGAACTATCAACTAAGAACTGAACTATAAACTTTGAAAAATGTTCCAAAGTGGTTATAAATTCTATTTTCTGGTTACTGAAATCATAATGATTGAGTGGATTGGTATTAGCGCTGAAAGAATTGTGACCACACCACCTCAACTTGATTATGTGACCATGTAACTAGCTTGCCATGGTCAGCATAATCTTCCATTGTATTATTAAAACCATAAAGCCTGAAAGACATCCACGTGTCACCACACCCCAAAAGGAGATGAGATAGTTGTGCATGTGGGTGAAGCGAGGACAGGAGGAGAGAGAGAGAGAAAAGAGAGCATGCCAGTGTTTCATACTATCACCCTGTCCCATTATTGCCTACCATTAATACCCATGATTTAATATTGATTCATTTGACTGTTCACTAACACTTACTTTACCATTAATTCCACGTATTGATTACGATCCTCAATGTTAACTGACTGTTAAATGTTAAATGACTAATGCTATTGCTAACATTTCCTCTGGTCTTGGTCCTATATTTGTCTTACTCTATTCTCCTTACTTATCCTATGGCACATCTGTAGTCTCCAGGGTCCCTGACAAGCGGCTAAATACGTTGTATTGGCTACATGGATGGGCGGAAGAGGAGGAGAAAGGCCCCAGAAGTTGTAGCTGCAACAATAGACAGAGGGGGAGTGCAGCTGAAATACTGGTTGTGCAAAGGGTGTTGTCAGTAGGTGTCAAATATGTAAAAGTATGGGGTGTGGAGTTAAACACACACACACACTCACTGTAATACAACTCCCCGATATTAAAATGAAACCAATTTGTGAACTCTGCATTTTTTTTACATTTTTTTTTTTTTTTTGAAATAACACTTCAGTTGTGCATGCACATGTACATGTGGTCTTGATTTAGCTAAGATTGGGAGAGCTGACTCCAAAAGATGGCCAGTTCACTCAGGATTTATCAAGAAGGAAACCGCTTTCATCCACCTTTCAGCTCCCCAGTCTAAGCTCAAATTACATTTTGATGTGGGAAAAGGTAGGTTAGCGCTGTCATCAATATATAATATTTATATATTGAAGAATTATTTGCAGCACAGGGTTTGAGAGGTTTAAGAGCAAGTTGAACACTGAACCCATGTCCAATATATAAGCTATGCCAAGTAGAGGAAATTAAAACATTATTAACAGCATCTTGAAATTCAGTGTACAACCTGATAGGGAAGGGCAATCACACCAGGCAAAGTGAGTTCTTAATTTAGTTTGAAATCACATGCTTTTATGAAGCAGGAGAAATTATTTGAGAGATTTGAGATGTTAAAAAGAGTTATCGAAATTTTAGTTTGGGCCTCACTTGGGCTTACAGTTTAGATTATTGTTGATTACTGCTTACTGTTTGATCTCCTTGACCTTAGCCGCCTTGTCATAAGTCTTCCTGCGAGAGAGTGGGGAAGGTTCCGGAACTCTCTTTCCCGCCCCTGAGGGAGGTCTGAAGCCGGAACTGATATTCAGTTTGAGGATTCATAAGCAAGACACACAACAAAGACACGAAACATAACAGAGGGATGTAAAACAAAGCAAAATTAAAATGAAAGCTAAATGAGGTGATGACCATGCAATACACATACACACTGTTCGTTACCTGACATTTTGTTGCCCAAAATTAAGTCTCTCATCACCTTGTGCGGATGATATTAAGGTGCCACAAGCAAATTATTAAAGCTACATGAAATTTGGTCCCCAACAAGACAGCTGACATATTCCCTACAGTAGACTAAAAGACACTGTACTGTGAGTTTTCAGCCATGTCGTTTTTTAAGCAGTTAAGGTCACAGCAACTGACTGGTCAGCATTTTAGTGATTATTGTTAATGTTTAAAGCTGCATTGACTGTAAATGGAGATGAAACACTGCAGGAGAAAAGTACGGTAGGATATCAAGCAAGACATAAAAGAGCCGCACAATCAATGGTTGGTTTTATGTTCGCATAAACGGTTATACTTGTCTCTGCTGGGAGCTTATTGCGTGAGAAATACATTATTGATTCAAATTGATATAAAAAGCTTAAGGGAAACGTCATGCTTTTAAAGAAACTCCACCTTAGTACATTGTTTGGATGTGGCTCATTGTTACCAATGTCAGGCAAAGTCAGGCAAGGTGAACATAAAACACACAGCTGCGATATCAACATGCAGTTTCCTGTCGTACAATTAGCATGTTAGTGGGTTAGCGACTCAGCATGGACTTACATGCTGCCCATTTTGGAGGAAAAGCCAGGGGAAGTAGTCATATAGTCCCTGACAGATGGGCCATAGTTCTCCAAATCCACGCCCACTTCAGGAGTTTCAGCCAATGGCAGAATGGGGGTTGAGAAGTCAGTGGGCGTGTCAAGGGCGGAGTCGCTGTTGGCGTAAAGCAACTCCATTTGAGTGGTGGTCCTCCTTCGAGCCTGTATCGGAAAAAAGCCCCCCCACACACACATTATTCTTTGCAAAGTCACACTGTGTAATCACTGAACAGGAAGTGTAGAAAATACTACCTTGCTTCTGGATTTAGTTTCTCCACATAGTTTCATGAGATCTGATGCCAGAGAGCTGGAACAGAAGGTAGTTATGCAAATTACACAAGTACTGTATATTAACCTCACAGTTCAGGGACTCAATTAGCATTTTATTCGTATTTACTTTTCAATTATTTTATCATACCATAAAATCAGAGGTCATTTGTATTTGATTGAATGTTGTCTGAAGGCTTTTTAACTTTCGTATGACTGTAGGTTTGATTGATTTTGAGATTTTGTCCCCATTATCTGCATCGTGGACAACTCACTTTTTCATCAACCGTACAAGATGAGGGGACATTTGAATTTGTGAGAACTTTCCCTTTAAAGCTATTATGTCAACCACAATACTTACTTTCCCTCAATGGCAGGACTCTGTGCTGACTCATCGCTGCTGCTGTCATCTCCATTCTCTGTGAAACCAGAAGACCCCAAAATATAAGACTTGACAGAAGTACAGAATCTGGATTTACTTACTGTTTATGTTTAATCTCTAAACAACTTCCTGAAGGTCGAAGTACTTGTCATTGACCTAATGTCACAGACTGTTAAGATGAACTGTTACGAACATGTGTTAACAACAGGGTTGTTCATCGGACAGAGTGTGGTAACAATGGACGAGAAAAGCGAATGGAGACAATTTCAGCACAACGCCATGCCGCTTGATGATGTCACCCCTGAGGTCCTTGTTCACTACCAAAGTTCAGGGCTTTACACTAACAGGAGTTTAATAGGTGAGGAGTCAGAAGGTGGAAGAAAGGACAGTTGGGAGGAGTTATGGCGAGCCGCACAGAATGGTGGAGGGGAATGACCAGGAACAAGGTCTCTAGGTAAAAAAGAGGAGAGGAATCATTAGTCCTGTCGATCTGCCAAGAGGTAGGTTTGCTTTACTGGTCGCTGTGGCGCAGACCGACATCCCAGTTCTGCCTGCAACGGCTGTTCCTCGAGAGATGAGCGGGGGGTCGTTAGCAGCTGTGCTAAAGCATGGTCGCTATCACGGCACATGAGGAGCTGGGGGGGGGGGGGGGGGGGGGGTGAGGGGGCGGTGGAGGTTTGAGGGCTCTTCCACAGTGAGGGACAGGAGGGGAAAGTCATCAGACAGATGGATGGACATCTGGTTGCATTGCACTTCATGCACCTGCTCATGTTAGGTCATTTTGTTAGTTCGGGGGGCAGGGGGAGGGGGGGCGCATGCAGTCATAACACAGATAATAGGAGAGTGTTGTTTCCTTTACTCACCCATTGGCATGTTACCTAGCTCTGCAGTAAAAAAATATCAAGGCAACATGGGGGGGAACAGAAAAAATGCCACACTAAAATCAAAACACAGTCCCCCATATTGAAAAACAAGGCAAAACAATAAAAAAAAGTAAACAACTACTGTGCTGGATCTATTTTAACAGGGCGTCCTTCTGACCAGAAACTGACAAAAAAGTACAATATGACCAATATGAACTGCATAACACCGAAAATGGTGTCATAACCAAGAAAACGTGTTCTCAAGCTTCTTTTTAAATTTCATTTTATTTTATAAGAGATCCAAATTTAGATTTTAAACTAATTCAAACAAATAAAAACATATTTTAACTTTTAGCCAGCAACGTTTCAGAAGGATGCCACAGCCAAAAGCAACTCAACAGGCCACATCATGCATTTCACCTCCACCACCCAGTTTTGTTTCTAAAGGTCAAAGCCCAAAATATCACTTTCAAACCCCAACCTTGAAGAGTGGCAGAACTACAATGACAGTTCACTAAAATACTTTTACTTTGGTTGATGCTTTACCCAATATTGTGTGGAAGAAAACTGAAGCTAGTATAGTCCATAGCAGCTATCTCAACCAACCAGAGATCTTCTTAATTAATTTTCTTCCTCAACTGCTTGGCTTGCCTACTGAGCTAACCATAGGTCAGAGCAGGGCATTTAACAAGGGCTGTCACCAAGACCTTGAGGACAGGGCTGGGTAGGTTGGGTTTCAGGGGCCCTTGTAAAACACTTCACACAAACAGAAGGGGCCAGCGTGGTGTCAATAACCTCCACAAGGGGGCACTGTCACCTTGAAGCGCGTTCCCCAGCAGGGCGTCCAGCTCAGGGTTGAACTCAGCCTTCTCCTTCAGCATGTGGAACAGCAGCTGGTTCTGGGTGGCGCTGGTGATCTCCGTCTGCTTAAGCCTGCCCTCCATCACCTTCACCTGGGACTCCTTCTGGGCCGCCTGCAGACCCTGGAGATGGGACAGGTGAGGTCAAAGGGTAAATGTGCAAAGTGTGTTTGTGTTAAAGGCTGCTGTTTGAAGGGTTCTAATCAGCAATCGCCTGCCATTGTTTGTTTAAGCAAGGTACTGTACTCAAACCCCCCAAAACAGCTTGACAGGTGCTAAGGTTAATGTTGTAATGTTGATATTAATCTTCAGTGGTAAGTGGTGTGTTTATTTGTTAATGCTGCTTTCCACTGATTCAACTAATCACCAAATTATGGTTCAAAGAAATGACATTAAGTGTTGTTTTGATTAAGGGATGTTACTTTATTGATGGCCATTGACATGAAGTGGTCCAATAGGAAGCGAGCCTCAGGCAGGCTGCAGGAGCCAATCACAGCAGAGACATCGACAGTGTCTCCCTCCTCCTGTAAATTCATGCAAAGTTATTCATCAGTTCAAGCCATCTGATGCATTCAGTTATACATTTCCTGGATAGGTTTCCCCCCCACTATTTCTCTATCCAGTTATATGAGTCATCGTTACAAAAAGGTAGGTCTAACCTCATTATCTCCCTGCCTGATAGGTCTAACCTCATTATCTCCCTGCCTGTCTGCCTGTCCCGTTTCTCTGTCTATCAGTTTCTCCTAAACCTTCTCACCTTGGCCTCCTCCATCTGCATGATGTTGGCCTGGCAGTCGGCGATGCTGTCATTAATGTAGTCGATGTTGGCGCTCAGCGCCTCCACTTCCTCCCTCAGAAGAAGTGCAGCCTTCTCCACCTCGGGCCCCTCCCCTACCAGCCTATCCCGCTTCCTGGTCACCTTCTCCCTGCGCTTGGTCAGCTCCTCCCGTTGCTAGGGGAGCAAAAACAGCGACACGAAACACTCGGTAACCCCATTGAGGTTAACGGCGGCCATATTCTTAAGGATGAGCAGCAGGAGAGAGTGGTAAGACCTTCAGGAGGCGGTTCATGTCGGCCTCCATGTTGCAGATGGTCATCCTTTGCATGATGACATCAGTGACGCGGCGCTCCAGGGTCTGCCACATGCCCCTGGATATCCTGGTCGAGTACACGCCAGCAGACCTCCTGTTGTAGTGCCTGGATTACATCCACACAGTACCTTCTTATTACATTGTATTGTGTTTTAAAATGACACGCAAAATACTCGTTTACACGTTTTGACACAAAGACAAGAGTAAATAGACAGAAAAAAAGATACTCATTCAGAACAACTACAATCAAATAAATAATTACAAAAGGTTGAGGACATTTTTTCGTACATACCGCTTATAAAAAGAGGTGAGCAAACAACATGGCTATCTATAGGTTAACACACAATCATACTATAACGCATATTTGTAGCACGGTGAGTCTTAGCTCTTACTCTAAGGCATTCCCGCACATGCACTCACGAAGCCTGACACACACGGTACCTGGTTCCATTGGGAGCGGTGGAGCTGGAAGTGTAGGAGCGACCAGAGGGCGGGCGATGAGAGGAGTCCTGTAGAGACTCCTGGAAGCCGCCCTTCCTTGTGGTGACCTTCCCTGACATGGGCCTGGCTTGCCTCCTCAGAGCAGTCACCTGAGAGACAGATGCACACCAACACGCAGAGCATTGGCAACCACCTTCCCACAGGTGCAACAGAAAAGCTCTCGAAGAGCATTTTACACGAGGGAGTCGTTTCAGCATTTCAGCTGGTTTATCCATGGACACTTTGGCTGCTCACCTCCTCAGTCTTCCTGCGCAGTATCAACTCCTGCTGTCTCTTCTGGGCCTCCAGTAGCTTCAGCTGGTGCTGTGAATGAAACATAACACGATCAACATCTGGAGAACCCTCTCACGCAAAATTCTCTCTCAAGACGTAGCGACGTTCATGCTATGTTTCCCACTGTGCTTGGTCTTTGTGATAATTTGATGAAAAACTTCTTGGCACAAACAACTGACATTATTTCCCCCCCAAAAATATAAATGTATCAAATCCAACCCAGCACTCCTTATCTGTTCTGCTACTGAATAGGAATGTTCCCCACTTCCTGCTTGCGTTGGTCTTTCTTCAGGGTGGCAATCTCTCGGTTCCTCCGGGACTCTGTCATGCGGTTCTTCTCCTGCTGCTCCTTCATCTGCTTCATCAGACGCACCTGGAGCAGAAACAACCGACAACAACGATGGATCACAAGTGACAACGATGTCCCAAATGTGACTCCAACAGCTGATCGCACACGGCTCAAGCGGCACTTCGACGCTGAATCCCCTAAAAACTACAACTTTAAAACCCACAATCCACTTAGGGTGGATCCCATTCGGGTGGCATCATTCGATAGCATTTGGAGTGTGTACACATGTGGACATATTAGCGCTTCGGCGCCGGAGTCCCGCCCACCTTGGTCTTCTTCATCTCGGTCACGTCCATCTGCAGCTTCTTCAGCTGCTTCTCGTACTGCGACTGGTTCTTCAGCAGGCGGGCATGCTCCTTCTGCGCCGACTGCAGCTTCTGCATCTCCTTGTTCATGATGCTGAGCTTCTTCTCGTACTCCGCCTTGATCTTCTTGGCCTTGTCCTCCGAGCCCGTCTCCACCGAGCCTGGGGGGGGGGGGGGGGGGAGATGGCGGCACGTGGTTCCGCGAGGAGCGTGCGAATAAGAGTTATGAGAGGGGACGTAAAGATGTGTGCAACTAGATCAAACTGGAACCGAAATATATGACAATCGCGGTCATAAACGTGCGTGTCTCGCTCTCGGTTCAGTTGCGACTGTGACCACGGACGACACGGTCTAACCCATGGGACCCCGCTGCCTTATTCATGTTCGTTGGCTGCGGTTGCGGTGTGGTTGCAGTTCCCGTAGCCTGACGGTCTTACCCATGTTCTGCAGAACGCGGTCTCTCTCCAGCTGCGTGTCTCGGATCTTGCTCTGCAGCATCATCAGCTTCTGCTCGTACTGCTGTTTGAGCGTGTGGAGACGCCGCTGGCTGTTCTCCAGCTCGTCAATCAGCTTCTGCTTGATTGCGATCTCACAGGTAATGTTGGCTAGATCCGCCTGGAAGTTTTCTGGAGAGCAGAAAAAGATGGCCGGGAATGACATGCAAGATGGGTTATTATTTTGTCTGGAAAGGGTAGACTAGATCCACAGTTTCAGTAAGATGAGCATATTAGTCGTATACACTTTTAAACACTGGCCCAAATATAAACAAATAATCTTACTTGCATTTAAAACACTTTGCACAATGAGTCCTCGTGCTCTCACTGAAAACATTGCCAGAGTTTGGACCCTCAGTTTACTGACGGTACCTTTCTCATCCAGCTCAGAGTCTGTGTCATCGGAGCTCTCCTCCACGTCCATCTCCTCCTCTTCCTCGTCCTCCTCTTCATCCCCTTCCTCATGGTCACTACCTTCCTGGAGCTCCTAAAGGCCCAGACAAGAGCATCCAATGGTGACATTTGGATTCATCGGTGTCTTACAAGATTGGGTGAGGATGCTGTTAATCGTACCGTCTCAGCCTCCTCATTGGTGCGTTCGGAGAGCACCCTCTCTGTCACCTTGTCTTGGTCATTGTCAGGGATCTCCTCTTTGCTGGCACTAATGGATAGAAAGACTGAGAGTCAAATTCTGTTCATTGAGCATGATGGCATTAATGCAGAAGAGAGCAACATGTACTGTATGACTGTACAGCTGACTGTACAAGGCAACAGTGAGACATTGCTTACAAGGTCTACTTATTGCACTAATTGCACATCATAAAACACAATGAGAATGTATGTAAACAGTGAGTGTATTATTAATTTATCCCTGAATAATATCCAACATGGCCATGGGATTCAGTTTAGGAAAATCCTACACAAAACAAAAAGAATATGAAGAAAATATAAGAACAGTTCGAAAACAAATAGGGGTCATTTATTAAATGAAAAAAAGGGTTATTATTAGTACTCATTATGGACAGAACAATGAGGCTAACAATAAGGACAGGTTTTAACTGCCATTCCCATCCATATCAGCTTGACGGACAAACTGAAAGAAATGGGTCAAAAAAGGCAAAATAAAGCAGTAGTTACCATACAATTATTACAGTGCAAAAATTTTACCAAATTAGTAACATATTATAGTACAGTAGATATATACTACTGTATATAAAAAAATATTATTACAAATATTTCATACTGTAAACAATCCCAGCATGATCCAAATCAGTTTTGTAACATGGATATGGATAATTTTCATTTGGAGTCAATTATCAAATAGGTTTCTTTAATAATTGAACTAGAGCCATTATGGATAGGTGAGTGTGTGAGGGACTTGATGGTGTGAATGAATGGAGCCTGTCAAGCATTTCCACAGTAGCAAGGTTAAAAGTCAAAGGGAAAAGGTGACAGTCATGGCTGCTAATGTGCTCCTACAGTAGAAGGGGTTGCTCTCCTGGTGTGACTGCCTGTCAAACAAAAAAGGTGGATTAGAAGAAGCGAGGAGAGGGCAATTTGAAGGAGGGAGGAAGCGAGGGAGGAAGGAAGGGGGTGAAAACATGACAAACCTGGCATCCTCTACCTCCTTCTCCTCCTCCTCCTCTACCACCTCCTCCTCCTCCTCCTCCTCCCTTTGTTTCTCTGCCAGCAGCTGCTGCAGTCTTCAGAAGGAGAGGTCAAAGGTCGTGGAGAGGTGACGAGGGGTGAAGAACAGAAAAAGGAGGGAAGGGAGAGGGAGAGCAGGAGAAGGAAGAACAGTCAAGGTCAAAGGGATCAGCTGACCACTAACCTTCACTGAGGATGGTCAATGTGTGAACTAGTTCAAGCCCACAACACAAATACTGTACACTGTATGACCAATATACTATCACCCATATTTCTTAATTCAATCTGCAGAGCAATCGGAATAGCTGTCCAGTATCCCCAAGCTTGCAGTATTTCCCCATGATCCACTAGTACGCAGTATTCTCCTATACCCTAGTAAGCAGAATTTCCCAACTACCCCCTTGTAAGCAAGATTTATTTGCTAGACAGGCAGAATGAAATTAATGCATAGAGGAGAAGGATTCACAGAGAGGAGAGGTCAAGCAACTTCCCAAAGGAATGCATACTGTAGGAGATTGTGGGAAGCAGGAAACCTCCCAAAAACCTGTCGTTAAATCGAGTCCTGCCATACTGTAAGGAGCGAACACTGGATGGAAACTCAAAGGCACCGATCACCTCCATCCTTTCCCTCCCTCCCTCCCTCCCTCCCTCCCATCCCTCCCTCTCTCCCTCTCTCCCTCCCTCCCTCCCTCCCTCCCATCCCTCCCATCCCCGTATCCTACCACTCCATCCCATCTTCCCTTCCTTCCGTTTTACCTCTTCTTCTTCTTCCTCTCCTTCTTCTTGAGCTTCTCCAGGTCTTTCTTGGCGATCTCGATGATGTCGGAGGTCTCCTTCTCGGGCGCCAGCAGGGCCTGGGAGAAGGTGACGGGCCCGCCGTAGAAGGACTGGCGGGTGGAGGCGCGGGACAGGTTTTTGCGCAAGTTCTCGTTCATGGACTCGCTCTCCAAGAGTTTGGCCCTGAGAGGAGCATGGGAAATACATTGCACATGGGATGAGTCGGACGTATACACGCAGTATGCATAGGTACAAATAAACAATTCATTTGAGGGATTTATGTGATCTAAGTATCATATGAGTAACATATTGTATTATAATGTATTATTAGTGATATATTATGGGTAGCGTATTGTACTACATGCAATGATATTAATGACAGGATACAAATCCTGGAGGATATGAATGTCTTTGTCCATATCTAAATGCCGTTTTGTACCTGAGCTCCTCGATCTCTTTGATGTAGCCTTGAATCATGTTCCCAATCTCCTCACTTCCCTCTCCTGAGGAAAGGTAGGCCAAAGGCACAGAGGGAAACAGGAAGCTTTTGCTGAGTCATTTGAGTTTCGGAAATAAACACAACAGAGGAACTCCCCAATGGGAATTTAACCACATGGACACACACACACACACACACACAGACAGCCACACAGACAAAGCCACACACAAAAACTCAGACACACAAACCAATACACACACAGACCCTTACCGGCTCTGGCCAGGGTCTGGTTGGCCTGGTCAGAGAGCAGCTGTGTGAGCCTGGCCTTCTGGACGTCGATGGTCTCCTGCATGGCCTTCACCCTCACCCTCAGGTTGCTGTTCTCCGTCTGCAGCATGGAGTTCTCGTGGAACATGTCGCTGATGCTCTCAATGCCGTCCTCACCCACCATGCGCTTGCCCTGAGGAGAACGATTTTGATTAAAAGGGGTGGGAAGGGTTAATAGACAGCAAGGAAAATATTTGAATTTAGTCCTGATATATACCTTTGTATTTATATACATCGATATATATGTGCACCAAGTATATATCGATATCAAGACAGTTCAAATATTTTCCTTTAGACCAGTGTCTCCATGTCTTTCACTAATTGGCTTGCTATTGGTACTCTCTGACCCACTTTCCAAATCATCATCATCCCCAGACACATTTATTTCATCCTCGTAATCCCCCATCCTTCATTTCTCTCTATCATTTATATTATTTAACGTTTTATTCATAACGTTCACCCTCCCTGCCCGACTTTCTACATCTTTTTCTCTCTCTCTCCCCCTCTCTCTCCCCCTCTCTCCCCCTCTCTCCCCCTCTCTCTCTCTCTCTCTCTCTCCCTCTCTCCCTCTCTCCCTCTCTCCCTCTCTCTCTTCTCACCGTCCTGTACTCCATCAGCTCCATCTGCAGCCTGGCGATCTCCGTGCGCAGGGCGCTGATCTGCTGGCTGGCCTTGTCCTGGTTCACCATCACCCTGTTCTTGATGTTTCTGGCCCGGTTAGCATACTTCAGAGAGTTCAGAGTCTCCATGAAGTCGCGGTCCGAAGGGCTTATGCACGCTATCATCACTGTTTGGCTAGGGGAAGGGATAAAGAGTGAAAGGTGTTTTGGGTCATTCACATTCATTCAAGTCCTCCACTATGTTACTGTTGGGGGAACCAATATAAACCAAACATGGGCAGAAGCGATCGAAGACAGACCTGTTTCCTCCCAGCGAGTCTTGTAGGAGCCGGGTGAGTTTGGAATCTCTGTAAGGCACATGAGAGGATCGCTTGCTCCTGTCTCCCAAAGCACTGATTACATTACCCAGAGCAAGCTGCACAGGGAATAAGACCACAACATGGAGATAGAGACGATTAATAAACAACAACTGAAAATTATTGCTTATAAAAATCCAACCAAGTGAACCTCACTTCTTTCAAATATTTGAAAATGGTTGCAATTGCTAAACTACACCACCAGATGACAGCATACATCCAATGTAACATGAAAGAGCTGTGTCATTGCATGTGCAGACCCTGACGCAACATATGCAGAGATATACAGTTTATTGTTGAAAACAGCGCCTACAGCACCGTATTAAAAATCATTTATTTCCCGGAATTCCTGAAAAATGACTAATCGGATATAAAAAGACACGACTCAAAATCTATATTCTGATATGCAGGTCTACAATTTTATCATACATGGCAGACAAGGAAAACTCCTCTCTCTGGTATTTTAGAACAGGCTAGTGAAGCTTAGACCCAGTCTCTCACCAGTCCACAGTTGATGGAGATGCCCTCTTTGGCTCGGTCTCCGGTCGCCCCGGTCCTCTTCAGCCTCTCAGAACCTGCCAGGTCCACGAAGTGGAACTTTGCCGTCAGCGTCTCAAACTCTTCCATCTCGGAGTTACCGTTGGAGATTTTGTTGTCGGTCTCGTTGTCTTGCTGTATGATTTGAGAGGAAAAGAAAAGGTTGGTACAACAACATGAAAGCAGTTTCCGCACAGAGCAGCATGGTAGAAGACACAGTTCTTGTTGATATGCAACAGCTGGTTACGGTTAAGGGTAGGAATAGGTTATGATCATGGTTAGGGCTAGGATTAGGGGAAAGTTAGGAACAGGTCAAGATTGGGTTTAGGTATCAAACATTTCACAATTTACTGTAGTGTCATGCAACCAAGCATAACAGCTACTCTACACCTATGCAAACGAACAGAAAGCCAGAATGACAATCAATTCCGATTCCCCCCCCCAGCTGTGCGTACATTGTCGGTAGCGCAGACGCGGACTTGGCACAGATGGATGGTGAAGATGGCGTGGGAGCGAGAGCTCTGCACGTTCATCTGGGTGCTGGCGGTGGTGCGGCACAGAGCGCCCAGCTTCAGACACTGCAGCATCTGGGGAGGGTGTGGGGGAGAGAGGGACTGGTTACTGGTGTGGACAGGTTTACCGTACAAGCAGATACACGCAACGATAGGGTGTTGATAAAGAATTAAAGACCGACGCGCGCGCGCGCGCACACTGATGACGTGCGAGCGCATACAGCGCTAACACACACCGTGTATCTGCATGCATGCATGCATACAAAAGCAGTGTGTAGATACGGAAACATGTATCACACACCTCTGCTTCGGAGGACACTGTCCGTGTGGTCACTCCGACAGTGTAGATTCCTCCATTGGCATCCTCGTGGATCTTAATGTGAGATTTTTGCTTCCTGGCTTCCAAGTCCCGAGTGGTGTCAAACAGATCCAGCACCTCCTCATTGTACAGCTACACTGGGAAATAAGGGAACACACAAACACACACACACACAAATATAACATGACAAAGCATACAGGAAGTTCATTTTCACCATTTTGATTCTGTTGTTTTGGTAACTGGCCTCTCAGACGGTGTTTAGGCCTGACCCAGAGCAACGTGATCTGTACTCACGATCTCCTTATGCCTTTACACATTTATTCTTTCTTGCCTATTATTGTTTAAACTGTGAAAGCTCTTTGTCTTGGTAATAAAATCTCTTTTGTAATCTAGCCACTCCAGTCATAGAACCTGAATTAATAGAAATAAAAGTCAACAACTTCTAAATTGTAGAGGACTTGTCAGTCTTATTGGCAAAACAAAGGTTAATGTGATGACTTCCTGTGAAGGGAACAACCCCACTGGACCTGGCTCTTATATTTGGACTTAAAAGTGCAACAATACAATCTGGTCAAATTTGTTGTTACAGCGCAAGCACATTTCCAAAAACAACATAATCATTTTGAAAAGTGGTTATATCCCCATCTTAAAATGTGTATTTAATAGCTTTATTTTGCTGGCTTCCAAATGGGCTTTTAGCTAGGCGCCTCACCAACAATAGTCCAATCTAACGTTTACATTGACTGTAGGCAAAGACACGGGACGCCCCTTCTAGTTCTGCATCAATATTTTGCTCCCTGTCTGGCCACATGGGGGCCCCTGTCACTCTCTATGACGAGCCAACACAACTGCCCGCTGCTCCTAGTAACCCTTCTTGTCACCCCTCCCGGTCCAGACACAAGCCCTTCTGACCCTCAGTCCACTCCAACCCTTCACCGGCAGCTGCACACTTTTGATAGAGTTATTTCGAAGTGTCAGTCTTGCAGACGAGCTTGTTAAACTAGCCCTGTCAACAATATAAGGCTGACCTGGACCTTTTACTAAAAGTTGTTGTAACGACTTGAAGGCTGTGCCCAAAAACGGACAAGTCATTTTCTCCTGCAATATTGAGTGTCCAACTGAGGAGCAACTTGTATGGAGTGACACCAGGGTCCTTTTGTTTGGATTATTATGAAACTGAGTTTTTGCTCGTAATCGTAAATAAAGAACCTGGTACAGAACAGCTATGAATTAATCCCAACAGCTTCCTCTGTACTGTAGCTTGTATTGTTTTGTCTTTTAGTGTTTTGACATGTCTTATATTGCATTGTGTAGGTTAAGCTTAAGCAAAAAACAAACAAACAATGATATCAGTGGCTGCGTATTCAATTTAGTGGCTCCCAGCACTCCCAGTGTGTACTGGTTCACGAAACGTGCGGTACTGTACCTCCAGGAACTGAGCGTTGATCTTGAACTCGGGTACGGGCCGACCCTGGTCCCGGGCAGCCTGGCAACGCTCCTCCATACCTCTGAAGAGGTGGCCCACAGCCCGGGGGATGATGCCCAGGTCCTCCTCCCCAAGACTCACATCGAAGCCTGTGCCCATGGTGTAGGTCTTGCCTGAGCCCGTCTGGGGGGTAGAAGAAGTAACAGAAGGGGAGGAAGGGGGAAAATTTAGAGCGCCAAGATTGGGCATACAGGGCATTGGGGCTGGGAACATACAGGTCATTTTCTCCTGCAATATTGATTGCTCTAAATCTGACACAAAATCTAAGCAGGCTGAATCCCATGATGGAGCTGACTGGGTCAGTTTGCAGCACAGGGCTACAGCTGGATTAGTCCAAGTAAAAAAAAAAACATGAGCCACTGAACACAGCTAGGCTTGGCTGTACTATGGGCCAGAGCCAACCAGGACTAAACCTATTCGAAAATGAATAAATAGGCCACCAATCCCAGGAGTAGTACTGGGAAATATGGGTGAACCGGTGGGGGGGGGGGGGGGGGGGTCACATTAGAAATGTATGCTTTATGTGAAGGTGTGTGGGATTCACTGATTTCAGTACTCCCCTCTCTATCCTTGTGGAACTTCCCAGCTCTATCAAACCCTGTTAGAGGCACTAGAGTGGGCTTTGGTTGTCAAGGCAACCCAGGGAGCACCAGGGGAAGGGGGGGTAGACTTGTACGTAATGTCCCTGCAGTTGGCTGGGACTGCCTCAGAGAAGACAAACCCCTCTGAAAGAAAGTAAGATCTTGAAATGTTGGACAAGGACAAAGGGGGCGAGAAGAGAAAGAGGGAAAGAACTTTGCTTAGAGCACACACACTACGAGAAACTGTTGAGTACCACCTCCATCGATTTCTACACATTCACTGGAAGGTTTGGAAGTGCTTTTAGAAGTGTGTGTCTGTGTAAAGTAAGACTGCCATAACTGCAGTCTTTGATAAAACCAATACAATGTCATTTTTAGCACTGACCAAATCAATAGCCAAACATGTAGAAGGCCAACAATAAACAAATGGTTTAATGCACAGAAACCAATGCACTTTCCTATCTGAATGTCAACCCATTCTCAAAACACAGTCTCTTTACCCAACTTCCCCTAAAAAGAAACACAAGCGCTCCACTTGCCTGGCCATAGGCAAAGATGGTGGCGTTGTAACCCTCGAAGCAGCCCTCGATCAGCTTCTCAGTGCAGTTGGCGTAGATGCTGTCCTGCTCCGAGTCCATGTCGAACACATAGTCGTAGGTGAAGGCCTTGTCTTTCCCCAGGATCACCTGGGGCTCCGCAGGCGTCACGAAGGTGCAGATGTGACATCCCTCGATCTTCTCTCTCGGCAGCTGAGGACGGATCCTGGAAAAGGGGAAACACAGAGAGGAGAAAAAGGTCACGTTCTGATGTGTAACACAAGGCTTTAAAATGGGGTGTTCGTTCCAGTACTACCCCATTACGCTTTATTATGTAGCCGAGAAGGGACATGTTGTGTTTTGTGAGCATAAAAACCTTAAACTAAAGCAACCATTTGACAAGCTCTACTCCAGTGGTCCAAAACAGGCAATGCAGGTGTCACACAGTCACAGTGCCTTTACTGCTGCTGACATGAGACCATACAATTGAAACCTTTAAGTAAGCGTCAAATATGACTGTGCTGTCATGAGTTGAAAAAGAGCCGTATTAGCAGGTCATGGTGTTAATTAAAGTTTGTGTTGTAGTTCTGTTTGGCCTTAGGTGCTGTCCGCACATTACTCTGTGCTTCTGACCCAATATTTTGCTCCATTCAATCTGCCAGCTGGCTGCCCATGTATGTATCATTGTATGTGTGTGTGAGTGTGTGCGCGCGCGAGTCGCACTAAGCTCAAACCCTGAATGTCAGCAAAGCCCTCTTGAAAGCTGGCCAGCTGAGAGCTGACTGAGGATTACCCAGGCTGCTGTGGACATAAGTGTGAGAGGAGTGCTGCAGTGCAACAGAGGGACGCTTGATTGGCAGATGTAAAGAGACAATTCAAATAAACAAAAAAAGAAAGAAAAGAACGAGAGACAGGCCTACTCCCTCCCACCCAAAACAGAGTCTGACTGACACATTGCTGGAGGCCGCCACCTCCGTACACTTTACCAAACAGAAGCTCTTTCCTCTTCATTGAAGCCTACTGTACACAAACCACTGATATTAAGCCTCGTGGTGATGGATATGAAGCTAGCTAAAGGGCCAAGCTACGCTGCTAACCGAGCACCTGACAGTGGGCCTTCCTGACTAGCCGTGTATAAGGGCTGCTTTGTGTCTCCAGGCACAGAGAGAACAATACCAGCAGAGGAGCACAGAGCAGCCATTGTGTCTGTAACACAGAACCCACCACTGCCACCGGGCATGCTCCGGGATTATCCCACTGGACGGAGGGAAGGTGGGATGGAGGGAGGGATGGGAGGAGAAATAACGCCCTGGCTGGAGGTCAGAGGATGTCCGCTGGGTTGCCAGCTAACTGCAGCGTGTTGTGGAATGAGGCGAAGGTGGGGTGTGTTTGCTTTGTGAAGGCAGCGGCGCAGTGACATGATAGTTCTTTTATTTCTACCGTTAATGCCCTTTACTGTGCTGATTATGAAACGGGCCTTACGCAGTCTCCATGTTAAAGTGGATCTGGAAGTGCAGAGGCTTAACTGATGTTGTTATGTTTGCACTGTGCCTGGTAGTTGTAATGTTATTTTTTGTACGGGCTTGTAAAATACAGTTCTATCTTGTTAGAACTATACATTTCTGATACTTGATTGCTTGATGCTTTCCTTTCTATAAACATTATTTGTAAGTTGCATTCGATCAAAGTATCTGCTCAATAAATGAGATAATGTAACATGATTGTCTTTAAAATCATAATACAGTACAAATAGCCTAGATTGACGTATTGCGTCATCAGTTGCAGACTAAATATATTTTTCTAAAACAAAGACTACGCAACAAAAACTTATTATGGGTTAGGGTTAGGGTTGTCATAACACATGTAGGAAGCAGGCACTATGTCACTGCATGCATGTCAATCTCAAAACACGTATTCCAGTGGAACACTTCCTACACAATCTTTGGATTGTTCGGTTTTTGTTCACCACTTCCATCACCACAAGGGCTGTCTTTGTTTGGGGCACTAACTGGCTATGTAAGCCTACTATTTCCCCACCCCATTTCTCCACCCCTCTTTCCTGGGGGTCCTTGGCTTCTCCCTGATCTGCAGTGATCCTCCGAACCACTCCTACAGACTCGTTGGAACTGTCTCCAGGAATAGGGAATGTCTCCAGGAAATAATATCAATTATTCGGAGGCGCTTTGATGTATGCATGAGATGAACAATGAACTTTCACCTTAATAAAAAGTCCAATGTAATTCCGATGACTAAATGAGAATAAGAGAGGACACCGAGTGCTGATCAACACCAACCCCATACAAACAATGTGTTTTGTATTCGAACACTTAACTCACAAGCCCCAAGCCCTGTGGTGAGGGCCAACTCTGTACTCCATATCAATCACATCAAAGCTGTGTTTTCGCTGGGATTTCCTCACACATGCCTCCAGCACACCTGACACCATGGTTTGTTTTCCTGAGCGATCAGGCGCTCGTCACCGGAACGCCAGGTTCGGCAGCCAGTGTGTTTAGCGTTGCAGACAGGGGTGGGACGAGGATTCTTTCATCCTAAACGCGGCGAGAAGCTGCGGCTGAACGCGCCCTGACCTGTCCCTCACACCCTCCCCTACCGGCCCGCCCCTCAGGATCCATCGCTGCTCCACTGCACTCACTCAATAAATCATTAAGATGCATCGCCACAAGGGAGGAGAGTGATGGTGGGGAGAGGGGTGGGGAAGGGGAGAGGGGAAAGGTAAAGGGGAAGGGTAGAGGGGAAGGGTAGAGGGGAAGGGTAGAGGGGTTGGGAAGGGTAGAGGGGTTGGGAAGGGGAGAGGGGAAGGGTAGAGGGGTTGGGAAGGGTAGAGGGGTTGGGAAGGGGAGAGGGGTTGGGAAGGGTAGAGGGGTTGGGAAGGGTAGAGGGGTTGGGAAGGGGAGAGGGGTTGGGAAGGGTAGAGGGGTTGGGAAGGGGAGAGGGGTTGGGAAGGGGAGAGGGGAAGGGTAGAGGGGTTGGGAAGGGTAGAGGGGTTGGGAAGGGGAGAGGGGAAGGGTAGAGGGGTTGGGAAGGGTAGAGGGGTTGGGAAGGGGAGAGGGGAAGGGTAGAGGGGTTGGGAAGGGTAGAGGGGTTGGGAAGGGGAGAGGGGAAGGGTAGAGGGGTTGGGAAGGGTAGAGGGGTTGGGAAGGGTAGAGGGGTTGGGAAGGGTAGAGGGGTTGGGAAGGGGAGAGGGGAAGGGTAGAGGGGTTGGGAAGGGTAGAGGGGTTGGGAAGGGTAGAGGGGTTGGGAAGGGGAGAGGGGAAGGGTAAAGGAGTTGGGAAGGGTAGAGGGGTTGGGAAGGGTAGACGGTTCTGGAAGGGTAGACGGTTAGGGAAGGGTAGACGGTTAGGGAAGGGTAGAGGGGTAGGGAAGGGTAGAGGGGTAGGGAAGGGTAGAGGGGTAGGGAAGGGTAGAGGGGTAGGGAAGGGTAGAGAAGGGTAGAGGGGTAGGGAAGGGTAACAGGAAGCTCGAACGCTATCTCTGCAGAACAGGCCGTCCATTGTCTAAAAGAGAGAGAAAAAAGGCCAGGGCAACATTGGAGACACGCTCAGTCAGTCATAGCCACAGTCGACTCGTGCAAACTGACACATATAGGCCAATGATGCTGCTGTACCTATGCTGCAGTAAAGAAGTCCAGCCTGTCTTTCCCAGGTTTTTTAGTGGGATAACTGAGTTGCATGAGATGACATCACCTGCAGCTGCCCCATGCCAATGAGAAATTGCTTGAGAGCAAGGACTCCCAGAACCACAAGTCCCAATGAGCACACGTGCGTGTATGTGTGTGTGTGTGTGTTTGGGAGAGCAGTACAGTAAACATGTGATGCCTTCAGTTGGCTCTTTAAACTGTCAGCGGGGGCCTTCTCCCTCTCCGATTACAGTCACTAGACACTTTCCAAATCTAACAGTGCCTCAGTCAGGGAAGGAAGAATTGCCCGTGTCTTTTCTCTGAGACTCTTTAGGATGACAAGAGGGGAAATAAAGGGGGAGGGGGGAAAAAACGAAACATGAAGTGGGTTTGGTCTGAATTGCAGCACTGCAGGTTTAGATTTAGCACGCTCTGTCCTCATTAAGCTGTGCTCGTGCGTTTGTGTGTGTGTGCATGCGTGCGTGTATGCCCCCACTACACACAACTCTGTCACGAGCACAGCAGCACGACGCTGACCGTGACCCTACCAAGGTTATGAACTTGGGAATTGTAACAAGCAATCTGATAAAGGCCTTCAGTTCATGCACAGTGGATTACATACTGCATGTTACATATTGTGCAGTGTCTGAACTAAGTTTATCACTCCGCAGCGTATCCCTACGGTACTTTGTCCGCCTCGAATGTCTCGAGGAAAGAGGTTACTATGGCGACTAGGAACAGACATTTTAAATAAAAGGTAATAATCCTCTCTCGGCGGGATGCAATGTCAACGCGCCAGTCGGAGGAAGATGCAAAGTGAGGTATGTAGGGAGGGGATTGGTCCTCTCATACCTAAAACATGACATAAAGCCCCCTTAATCCTGCTCCCATCACCTCCAGCACTCCAACATTAACGAAAGCTGTTTTGGCAACATAACCACAACTGAACAACGACCAAATCTCCATCTAATCTTCAACAGGTAAAAACAAGCCTCACCACCTGGGGTGGGGAGGCCGAGGGATAATGGAAATGGAGAGGGAGAGGGAGAGAGAGAAAGAAAGGGAGAGAGAGAAAGAAAACTAGATAGAAAGAGTAGCCAAGTCTCCAACTCCTTTAATGTAAAAGCAAGTATGCGTTGGATAGAAAAATGCCTGTTTTAAACATAACGTTCCATTCGAAGAAATGGGAGGGCTGCGAAATACTGTTATTAGCAAATTCAATGACAAAGACCCAATTCAAGACAAACATCGAATAAAACTACAAAAATGCTTTAAAAAAAGATGGGAGATGCATGTGGGCCTGTCATTAAAATCTCAAAGCTATAACTTTCACCAGAATTTATTGCCACGTGTTCTCAAAGAAGCATAGCTGTTTATCCAGTTGCCATAGATACAGATAACACGTGGTAACTTTATTGCAATTGAACACGCCACCGGAAGGACTGGAGCCCTCCAGTTTGATAGTCTCAAGCCACTCTGGGAGAAAGCTACTCATAAACATTCGTCAACGTGGTGAGATTATTGTACACCAGACTACTATGAAAATGGGAACCACAGTCTCTTTACCCAACAGCCCAAAACATAATCAAATAAGTTCCCCACTTGCATGGCTATAGGCAAAGTTGGTGGCATTGTATTGGATTGGGGTTAGGATGAGACTGTGGCTAGTAGCTGTCAACAAGATGTGCAGAAACTAAGTGAGAAGCAAATACACCACACCTATGTCCCTCAACACTATAATGGATAAAGGACCTGACTGCAATGTCTTACACACATGGTGTTTCTCACACTATGCATTACCTGCCTCACACGCACCTAAACACGTCTCCCAATACATAGTATCGGGAGAATGTTCATATCTATCTCTATGTCTATCTCTATGTCTATCTCTATCTCTCTCCATCACTTCGTCCCTCCCTCTCTCTCACCCTCTCTCTCTTTCAGAGTAATAACACAGCTAGCTCAGCGCTGGATTTCTTGGAGCAAGTTAATAGTGCCTCCATGTTGCTCCATGTTAGATCGGACATGTTGGTCAATCCAAATTTAAGGTCAGGGCCTCACAAATGTATAAGTAACAAATTAACTTACAGTCCTTTGGTTAAACAGGGCAGACAAAAGTCCTTTTTGCCTCACCTCCCCTAACTTGCACATGGGATCAGCGCTCAACGGGGCATGTTGACAGAGTACTCCCATCTTTGTGTCAACAGCAGGCCAACGGACGAGGACTCGACACAGGAGCCACATCCTGAAAATGTTGAGGGAGTTATGGAAAACATCAGCTGGTATCTGATCCTTTCAAGGCAACAGCAGACGTAGATAGAGGTTCGATAAACGAAGGATGGGAAAGGACAGTGGAGAGGAAACGGACAAGCGGGTCAGCGACATGAGAGTCTGATGTTCCACAGGCAGGCGTCAGGGAAAATCTGTTGTGGATTACTCCATGATTGCACACAAGGCTGAGTCGTTCGACATAGCAGAAACAAGCCCGATGCAAATTCATATACATCTGTTAGCACATTGTGAGCCAGGAAAGAGCAGGTGGGTGAAGCTCATTTACATGTCCTGGTCCTCCTAGCGAGTGAGGCGTGAGTTTAGAGGCTAGACTACACTGGGTGATAGATCCGGTGCATAATCTGATAATAGAACCAGGTAGTGTTAGAATCATGCGCAGGCTAGTAAATATTTAAGCAACCAATTTTACAGAGAGACAAAGACCAGTACCAGTTTCAGAGACATGCA
Source organism: Osmerus eperlanus (assembly GCF_963692335.1). Classification (NCBI taxonomy): domain Eukaryota; kingdom Metazoa; phylum Chordata; class Actinopteri; order Osmeriformes; family Osmeridae; genus Osmerus; species Osmerus eperlanus. The sequence continues at coordinate 13,649,666 of NC_085022.1, forward strand.
CACTGTAACTAAGGAGGTGACAGCTTGCTAAAACAAGCAAACTGGGCTATTTGAGATCTACAAGCCCTATTTATGATCAAATCGGCAGACAGAAGTTACAGCCAAAATCTATTTGTAGTACTACCCATTTGCAGTTAGTTTAAGCTAGAGGTGTGAACCTAGTCTGCTTCTACTCATGACCTAACCTGGCTGCCTGCATCCAGAGGGTCCAAATAAAACCAGCACGCCTCCCGTCAAGAATAGCATGCTCTCCATTATATTTAGGCTATATTGAATAAAGGGACACTCATTCTCCACCCATAAGAAGGGGGAAAGAGCAAGAGAGCACAAAGGTTAGAGAGTGCAAGACAAGGAAAGATAGAGGGATACAGAGAACATACAAAAAAAGACAAGCGAAAGACCAAGAATGCAAGACTAACATTTGCCTGGGTGTGGTAGTCTGCATTTTGTCCGCCTGTAATTACTCTCTGTGTTGGTTTTGTATGACGGAGTTCACTTTCGAAGCACAACCACAAAACACGATCGGAGCCAGAAACTATCCCCCGGCAATCCACATTTTGTTTAGATGTGTCTTTTGGAATGTGCTGACTCGTCAGAGGTCATGGTATAGATAACTGAGGTCTTCCAGCAATGCAGTGGTCGTTCCCAGTCTATTTTAGGGCAGCTTCCGTTTAAGTGTAGGCTATGCTTAGCGCCATCTCAGAAGGGACCAACCTTTCAGCCAGTTAGATGAAATATGAACAGATTAAAACCGTCTTTGACTCACTTATTCCGGTAGAAATCTGTAGTAATAATAATATTCCAAAGAATAAAAACTGTCTTTATTTTTGCACTGACTGTCTGTGTTTTACACACACCTCTCATCACCTTTAATGTAAACCCTTTGCTATTGTACAGGCCTGCTCACATACAAGTAATTATCCCACCAGGCTGGTTTTACAGTTAAGTCTAACTCGTTACACCCCTAAAGTACAATTTATTAAACTCTTGATAATAAAAGTGACATAACGTGTTGTTGCATTTAGCACTAACAAAGGCTTGTTTAGAAACCACTGTGAAAACAGAATAGAATGTGAGGCTCTTTCTCTATACTCAAATTTATAAACTATGACCGCCAACACACTTCAAAGGCAAACATTCTAAGCCTGTCCTGTGCAGCAAAGGAAAACATGTGCTGAAATCAGTTTTGCCATGAAGCGCTCAGTCTTGCCCAATACCAAATCTAGATCCAGTCCTTTGCAGGAGAGCCAAGTTGATGTGATTGTCAAAATTTCCTACTGTTGCCTGCTTAGTTTTGGACCAATCCTTTCAGATGGTTCAGAGTACCAAGGATGCAGGTCTTTAGGACTGACCCAGGAGCTGATTAAGGGCAGGGCATATGCCAGCTTAGCTGCTATGCATTGTAAAGGATCATAGCGTTTAACGTAGAGATGGGTCACACCATCTCTCACACACACATGTTGTCCCCCTCAGTCTATTTGCTAATGAGAACATAAGAGTATTACTGTCCCTCTGGCTGACTCTGCAAGGGAGCACAGACCTGTTAATATGGAAGTCTTGACATGCTCAAGATCTTTGGCTGGGTTTGAGCACACAGACAACCACACACGTACACCAAAGATATTTGCCCACAAACATAAGCATGCATACACCTGCACACAAAAGCAGGTGTTTAAACGATTATGCAATAGAAAAGCGTAAGGACACAAATGTAGGTAGGCACATGAACTAAAGAGATGGACAGAAAGAGTGTAACATGGGCAGATTCGCATAGCTGGCAAAGCAAATTGGCCAGGCGGTTGTGACGCTCATAGGATGTTGCCTACATTTATCATTGAAGATACAACCTAACTGTAGTCATGAACAACTCAAAAATTCCATACATTTTTCAGGGGACCTCGAGCTTATAATTACATGCAAAAAGGTTTGTCCATTGCTTTGACATACGATTTTTAGGCAAATAAGCCGTGAAAAAAAATCTGACCAACAGTTTCTAAACTAGAAAGAAGAAATCTTTGTGTTCACGGTTGACGGACTCTTCCTTAGGCTACAGGCCATCAACAAAGCACTTCTTTTATCGATTAACCGCCCCTCAACCGTCTCCCTTGGATGCTGAAGAAAGACTAGATGGTCGGCATCACGCCAAAGTAACACAAGAGACCGAATCTGTTTCTTTGACAACTCAGCCCTTCGACAACAAGAATGATATCGCCCACCCTTTGGCCAACGCCGCTGGTGGCACCTGCTATAGAAGGCCCATGTGTAACAGTTTTTCCCTGGGCTTATGTGCTGCGTCATGAATATAGCATCAGTCTTTTAGCCTCTGCAATGATGAATGCCGAGAAATAATTGGCATCAGCCTAATTCGTGTTTACACAAACCGGAATCAGCGGAATTAATGTCGAACAATTGAGAGCAGATGCACTAGACTAGACCAACGCTTTTCAAATGTTTTTATTCAGTAGTGTCTGACGGGACGTCTGAAAATCGATTCCTGTTTTAATTGAATCATAGTGCTACATGGCTTGAAACTGGATCAACAGATGATGCAGAGGCTACAGGATCCGAACAGTGCATGCAAAAGAGCAATGAAATTGGTAGCAGAAACATGATTACTCAATGAAGCAGTGGGATATCTGTGATTTACCTTAGTGCTACTCGAACTGAGCTTTCATCCTGTCCACCTGACATGGTCCTGCAGACTATCGATATTAAACAAAGAATTAAAATCCAACGGATCTGTCCGTACTTTGATTATCTTCTCATTCGACAAGCTGATGGGAGGGAGAGTGCGCAACTCCCCAGCAGCGAGCGCTAAAAGATCAACTCAGCTCGACTTTACTCCAGCCATATTTAATTGGATATCATATAGATTATGACTACAAGAATAATTTTCGAAAGAAACTACTGTGCGAAAACCATACTGCCTTGCATGTCCAGCAAGAACGAGTTCCACGCATGCAGGTAGGGTCAGCAGGGCTACAGTCAGCACAGCCTCCTTCTGTTGTTGCCTTCAGGTTCCTCGGTTGAGGGACAGACACACACGCCTCCCGCACGCTCCTCCGCTCGAACCGCAATGCGTCACCAAACCACGCCCTCTTTAGCCGTCCTACTCCGAGAAGGGTTGCGAGTTGACATCAAAATAAATTGTCGTGGAAATATAAAAGAAATTGATCATTTTAAATGGGTAAAGCACATATATCAGAACAATCATGCCGGATGCATTTTGTAGGAATCAACGGGTAACTCACTGCTGTATCATAGTACATAGGACAAAAGAAAACAAGTGTAAAATCTGAGACAGTGATGAGCCCTATCAAACAAACTTTACCCAAATAAACAATATACGGTGTAAACCATGATTCACAGTAGTGGCCACTTCTTTCAATATGAGCAATTTGGGACAGGTGCAAGTTTCCACTCCTATCCACATTCCGAGGAAATTGCAATCTTAACAGGTACAAAATCATTAGGTCAATCTATGGTGCCACCGTGTGGTCATATGGAATAACTGGTGACTCTTACCATTGTATGATGTTAATACATTCATTTCAACCATTACCCTGTACATATCCTGTACAAATGTAGAAAGTCTTACCAAATTTGTGCTTGGAGACAGATACAAATATTCCAGCTATTTTGATGGTCCTGCAATCAGCATTGCTTTTGGTTGGTCATGGTGCTTGTGTTCCACTTCAAATCCCGCCTGTGGAAGTACAATATTGTTTTTTCCAGGCGATGAAGAGGTGGTATTAACTTCAATAGTTTCTTGTCAAGGTTTCAGTTTACCTACCAAATGCATGCATCCGTCCCTTCCATCCCACCCAGTAGCACAGTACCAGTGGTGTCCAGTTTCAGTCCTATCACATTACCAGACAAGACAGCCCATCTAGCTCTACCATCTAGCAGCCTCACCTCATACTCTCAAGCAGAAACACACATTTTTAGAATGCATGAACTAGTTCTTCAGAAGGGAGCTTGGAGGTTTCGGTCCAGTTGAATGGAAATGTTTATATTTGTTTGGTATCAGAGTAAGGGTTATTATAATTGAATTTCTTGCTGTGTGTTTTCCATTTTGAGTTTCCTCTTTGAGATAAAAAAAAACAAACTCTATGGCCAAAGTATTTCAGCTATAGCTCACTTCCTTGTCATAAAGCTATTTAGCCAGAAAAAGCAATTTAGCCAGAAGGGTTTTGTGCCTTTGTCATTTTGTTGGGCGTCACGTTGTGTCTGGAATGAAATCCTGCATGGGGGAACTGGGAGAGTGAATGATAACTTCAGAATGACATTTCTTTCTTTCTTTATTAAATAGCATATCAACAAACATGTACAATTCAAAGAACATTAGTGACCCCAATACATAAACAAAAAACAACAACATTGGAAATCATTATGTACAGTACATTTTATAAATTTATTTACAATAGTTAATGACTGCTGCCCACATTTACAGGCAATTATGCCATTGAATTATAAAATTTGTACTCAATTTGTTACACCCAGTTAGTCTTACTGAAGTCTAATCTCTCTCCAGAACTCACAATAACAGCTGATTCAACCCTAGTTAAAGTACAACATACATTTATTTCATTATTTAAGCACCTACTAGAGCATACAATACCAGTACACCACTCATCCAATACCACTGAGCTGCTATGGTGCTGACTGGCTTGCTACAACAACATTGCAGGAACTCTACAAAAACATGGTGATCGCGCTGAGTCAGCAACATGGATTCATAACTGACTCAACACCAGAAACAGGAATGTGAAACTCTTGTTCCCATAAGGCCTTGTGTTGCGTGAGAGATAGCAATAAAACACCAAGAGAGAGAAAGAGAGAAATGGAAAGGAGTGAGCGAGTTTAAAATGGAAGGGAAGGAAAGCAGGACAACAGCCTCACAACCGTTTGACAGCTGTGCCTGCAAAACATCAATAAAGGAAACACATTGTTCCCTGATGGACTCCCTCGTCCCTCTTGCCGTGTGTGAAAGAGGTCTACAAGAAAACGAATGAAATACCTTCAGAAATACATTAACCAAACTCTCCCTGGTGAGAGAAAATAGAACCTTTAGATTTTCCCACAGGCTACTCCACATCAGAGGCTTCGTTGTCCGACAGTGCGTTACTGCCCTTCACCCGGATGTACTGGAAGTTGCGGGTCCGTCCTCCCTCAGGGTCTCCGCAGGAACAGAGGGGGCCAGAGAACAGGCCCTCGATGTCCTCCAGCCTCTGGCCTCTGGTCTCTGGTAGACAGCCCAGCACAAAGAGCAGGCCGAGCCAAGCCAGACCCGAATAGAGAAAGAACGCGCCTGGGGAGAAGCGGTTAGACCGGTTAATCAATCCACGACTGACCGATCAATCAATCATTCCAAACGTTGAGGGACACATGGCTTTGTGCCTCGACAGAACAACCAACACAATGTACAGCCGTGGCCAAAAGTATTGAGAGAGCGAAAAATGTTGTGTTTTGCAAAGTTTGCTGATTCAGTATTTGAGGAAAATGTTTTCACATGTTTCTATAGAATACTGGAATACAATAAGGCACATTTCTTAATTAAAGCTTTTTTGGGGCAAATATTTTCAATATATGCAAATAGTCCCCTCTTTTACAGCAGTCAATCTGCTCTTAAAATCCAATCAGAATGATAGTGATTTCACCTGGCTAGAACTAGTTCACACTTTCCCCTGCGCTGATGATATGACTTACTGAAATTATGTTAGCAGTCATTTTATGCCAAGGCCCAGCAAGCTTTGCAAACACAAAATGTATGTCGCTCTCAATACTTTTGGCCACGGCTGTACATTGCATCAACAATAACACCTAATCCCTACTAGCTGGAACTAAAGATGATTCACCATAGTAGGTGAGGTACTCAGCCACGTGGAGGAAGGTGAGCGAAACCAGGACATTGAAAGTCCAGTTGACTCCAGCGGAGCAGGCGTTACCAGTACTCCTGGCCCAAAGAGGATAGATCTCAGAGTTAACCGTCCATGGCATGGGACCCATACCTGGGACACAGACAAGCAGAAGGACACAGTTTACTGTAACTACTGCTGGCTGGACTTTATGTAGCTGAGAAACCAAAGATCAAATATTGAGGTGGTTCTTTGATGAAGGTGTGTGTGTGTGCTCACCTGGAGCAAAAAAAGCCAGGTAGAGGATGAGGCCTAGTAGGACTATCCAAGAGTTAGGAGTTGGACAGTAGTTGTAAGCCCAGAGAGGTCCATCACTAGCCTCAGTCATGTTGGAGCACCTGCATACTTAAACAACAGCAGATACTTAAAAAGGAATCAAATCAAATACAAATAGATACGGGCAAAAACAAAACCCACTTCCCATCATCATCCATGCAGAGCGAGAAAATAAAAGTTTTACAGTAAATAAATAGGCCTTACATGAAGCACAAAACATTTTTACTACAAGCGCACACACACACACACACACACACACACACGCGCACACACACACACACACACACACACACACACACACACACACACACACACGCAAACGACTACTGACCTGCCCCAAGCAGCTTTCTCAGTGGACGCTTGATTGACAGGAATGCAGGAAGAGTCGTACACAGAGGAGCTGTTCTCCAAGTAACAGAAACCGCAGCCTGGATCTAACATGCAGTTCTCACAATACCTGGGGGACAGATTACAGTGTGACACCTGTCAGACACATACCAATCCCCTACAGTAAAAGCACAAATAATTGCTTTAAATCCAAGATTTAGGTTTAAAATGAGAGTTTAGCTCATCTAATAAAATATAACGCTTTCTTACTGACATAATATACATTTTTATATTAAAATAAATCTAAATCCAAGACTGATAACTATATGCCTTGTAGAGTAATCAGCCCCCCAAAAACGGAATACACGCCCATTTTTATGACAGCTTAAGTTGGGCTGTCAACTACATGCATGTCTTACCCATAGTGTGAACAGGTGCTGTTGATAAGCTCTGTGGGGTGGAGGGTGATAGGGGGAGAGGTCTGGGCCGATATCAAAAAGCCTACAGCTAGAACTATCAAACTCAAAGCAGTACCTGGGAGAGATCAAAAGATTTGACCTCATAAGCTTATGAAGGGAGAATTATAGACATCATTTAGTCAATACAGGGCAAGCAGAGAAACTGTCGGACAGATACAATTTCTAATTTGGTCAAATGAAGAACACCATGTACACCCCAGAGATATGTCTCCTACATTCATAATTCAAGACAAAGACACCCGGACACACACACACACCAAAAATACTGCCCAGCGTCAGCCTCCTGCGTCCCACTCGCTCCACAAGCCACACCCCCATCAGGGTGAACAGGAAATTGGTGGCGGCAGTGGCCGAAGCCAACCAGATGGCCTGTTTGACGTCTCGCACTCCAGACATCTGCAAAATTGTGGCACTGTAGTACCTAAAATGGGACAGGAAGAAAGAAAGAAAATGAAATTGTTATTCTCTTTTTTTGTTCCCCATATGATACTCCTAATTATGTTCTTATATAATTGATTTGAAATGATATTCTGACTTAGTTATGATATCATTACTGATACCAGAACAAAACTAGGTTTGAAATGACCATAATTGCAAATCATTCCCTGAGCAAAATGTCTTTCCTGACTTAGCTTGCATTGTGTCTTGCTTATCAGTATTGCTTTCTCAGTCACAAGCCCCTCGGTAAGACTTGATCTTGTGTACTCTGACACGCAACTGATCATCCCTCAGAAACACCACTTCAATCAGCTACGCCACCAAAGATCTAGCCATTCTATGGCACGGGTGGGTATTTAAAATGAGTAGTGGGTTTAACCACTTCAACTCAGTTACACTCACCCCCCCTAATTTCATTCCTACACACCACAGCAACAGAGTATGCAAGTACTGAAACGAGGCCTGTGTGGTACCTACATGACAGTGTTGATCCCAGAGAGCTGCTGGAACATCTGAAGTCCACATCCCACAATGAGAGCCCTGCATGTGGGAGGGTGGCTCAGCATTCGCCAGATCACAGGGCCCTCTACCGGAAAGGGTAGGTGTAGGTTAACACAGTAGTACTAAAGGCATAATTGTGTGTGGGTGTGTGTCTGAGTGTGTCACCTCCTCTCCCCTTTTCCTCTTCCTCAACGCTGGTCCTGATGCTTTCATACTCCTGCTCAATGCTCTGGCCCCCACGGATCTGGCTCAGCACACGCCTGGCAGTCTGGGTAGAACCCTTCTGCATGAGCCAGCGTGGGCTCTCTGGCAGGAACAGGAAACCAATAAACTGGATCACTGAAGGGACTGCAGACAGACCCAACATGTATCTGCAGCCAGGGACACATGGAGAGGAAGAAATAGACATAGGTACTAACAAGCTTTCATGAGAGAAGTTCATTTTCTCCCTCAACAAACTGAACAAGTACTGCATGACAGAGATGAGAGAGAGAAAATCATTTTCTAAAACTTCCTTATAATTTGAGTGTTGGAATGGCAGGCTGCTTTAATTCAGTTTGCTATCAGCTGCTGTTCTCACATTTCTGTCTAGTCTATTTGGGAAGAAGAGGTGTCAGAAGTTTGCAGCTCTTGACTGGCATTAAAGCAGTTTTCTGACAAAAAATATACTTGCAAAAGTAGCAGGTTGTAAGTGCCTTTTCTGTCACCTCTGACAGAAAATAGAGCAACAGAGAACGGGCTCAGGAACATGTCACAATCAAATCAACTGAGAAGATAATGGGGTTTTCAATTAGCAGGTTCTCTTAGCACTTATATAGGTGTCACAGGATTGACACCTGAATTGGAATGAACAGGCCTATCCTGACCAATATGCATTTTAAGATGAACCTAAAGTTGCTTTACCACCAGAATCTAAACAATTGATTGACCCTTAACTATGGCAAATATCAGAAATGCTAAGACTATACCTCCATCCATCTTTGTGCAGGTAGCTGAAGGCTCCGTCTACAAGAGTGGCAATAAACTGGCTGCCAGTGATGAAGAGTGTATTCATGGTGACCAGCTGCCCTCTCAGGTGTGGCGGTGAAACCTCAGCGATGTAGACAGGTACCGTCATGGAGGTGATGCCTATGGAATTGAATTAAGGGGAAAGGCAGGACAAGGTCTCAAGGCATGCGTTTAATATATGCATCAAATAATTGTTACGATTTTTGTATGTAGATAGGTTTCATTTAACAATAAATCTATAAAATAAATCAAGTCAGCCTAAGCATGTAGAGCTTCGATCTCCAAATCCAATAACTGAGAACATTACCTAAAGAGGAGAGTCTAAAACAGTCTCCCACATTTAGTTAAGACAGTATATCCTGGTGTCCAACTTTTCATCTTGTTAATTTGTATCAAACACTTGTTGAAACACCACAGTCTGCCCTTAATCCTAACCTACAAAATGTATGGTCAACACTTACCTATACCTAGTCCAGCGATAATTCTTCCAACGAGTAGAACCTCTTTGTTTGGGGCAGCACTTAAAACGACCCCCCCAACAGTAAAGAGAAAACTGGCCAGCAAGATACAGACCCTACGCCCGAAAGCCTCATTCAATGGCCCACCGGCCAATGCAGAGAGCGCAGCAGCACCAACAGTACTGGACACCAGTAGCTCCTGCCATAAAGCATTCAGGTTCATCTCCTTTTTGAGAAGAAGCATTGCCCCAGATACCACTCCAGTGTCATAGCCGAAAAGAAAGCCACCCAGAGCAGAGAACCCCACCAGGATGTAGACAAATCCGCCTGTGACATGCTCCTCATCATCAGACAGTTCTGGAAGTCCGAGGAGGTTGGCCTGGGAGGAAGTCCTGACCAAACCCTCTCCTTCGTCCCTCACTTTCTTCCTTCTGCTCCCCATAACGTTCCTTGATATCTGCAAGTAGGTATGCTTGCCCAATGCAGTGTTAACGATGCTGCGGGGACATGATGAAAACACGTAGCCCAGTGAATTCCGACGCTAGTCTAAAGAAACCTAATGTCTAAGAAGATCTATCGCTTCACTTGAGAGTGTGTACCATGGGTTGATGACTGTCAGGATATACTGTATGATCAAGGCGAATATACATTTCGAAATGAGATGATTGATAACAAACACGGAAGTGAATGAATGTCAGGGGTAACCAATCGAAAGGAGAAGATCTGCGCAGCAATGGTGAATCATTTATATTTAGTTATATAGGCTATATAGTTCACTTTGAGACGAAATACAAATATAATTGTTGTTGGATTACTTTTTATATATTCCGTTTCAATCATTCATTCACAACATCTAATTGTGTAAAATTGTACTTTCAATGATAGTCACCGATCTAATTCCGTGGGACACTTTCGAATGTTTTACAAAAGAACAACATATTTTAAAATCAACGTAGCCTATCTTACCTGACGTATGTTGGAGTAGACTACATTTTGAGCTGATTCCCAGGTGCTGCTGCGCTCTCTACCAAACGGGAAGTTTTGAGAAGTCATATGACAGACTATTTGTCGACTAGAAAAGTCACGCCTGTAAAAAAGGGACAACATTTTCCAGCCCACCCAAAACCAAACAACCAGACAACGCGGGGCTTCAAAAACTGAAATCCATAATAACTTGGCCTTCATGTCTGACAGCCGTCGAGCGACGTGTTTTTCAAGTCGCACAATATTGAATGGACTCACGAATGAAAGTGAAGGCTATCAATGTTTACATGTATTCATCAGATAAAATGGAGCAACTCGATTGTTTCACGACACCCACCTACGATCGTGGTGGATTATAACTAAATGCTTATCAATACTTTCTTGCGATAACACATCAAGACAATGAAGGACAAGGAAGAACTGGAGGAGACTCTAAAGAAACTGTTAGTGAGATTGAAAAATCTTGAAGAAGGAAAGCAGTTAAGTACGCTGGTTCAAATCATCGAAGACCTTATTTTCCTGGCCCATACAGATGGATGTGGTAAGATATAGCCTAAGTGATTCACTAGAATAGGAGCCTGCACAATATTGAGTTGCAAGAACTGTTTGTCTTACAGCTGTTATTTTCATCTTTCCAACTCCATTCATTATTACGGTAAATTAAAAATAAACTTGATCTGTCTATTTATAGTTATATGTTGGAAAAACCCTTGTCTTCTCTTTGCATACCGTTTTTTAGCAGCTGAACTGTTCGAAGACAAAGCGGTTCAGGGGCCTCTTATGGTTGTACTGTCATTTTACAGTAACAGTAAAAGAGTGCAGCAGGTAAACCATGTTTCAAACACCTCACAGTTAAACACTAACTTCAGTACTCTCCACCAATAATGTTTAATGATCTCTGCTCACACTGCAGATAGTGTAGTGTAAAGATACACTTTCATTCTAACTTTCATTCCAACTAAAGCAGATACACCAGTTAAGCAAATTGGTTATTAACACTTTGCCCAAATGATGTCAGTGGTATATCTACCACTGTATTAGTACTACATATTTGATCAACTTAACAGAAAGCTGTATCTAAAAAGTGTTTGTGGTGTTTTAAAGTTACCTTTTCATTTCAGGCAGGATGGTCCTTGCTGTGTCGGCTAATAGAAATATGTCCTAGCACCTTAGACCAGTTGACCAAGCCTCTGGAAGCAGGGAAAGACTGGGAGGTATTGGGTGTGCACCAGTAAGTTGGCTTGGGCTGTATTTGGGCAAACACAGATTCATGTCCATACTGACTGAGCTTGGTAGAAGTTTATGTATGATTGCTGGGTTAATGGTCACCTTCCGACTTACAAAAGTAAAAATGTATTACATTTAGTCATTTAGCAGTATTAAGTTCCCTGCATTTGAAAATGTAGTTTGTCGTAAATTACGTTTAGGTGTGTGCATACATACAACTGCATGTTAGTGCTTGTGTACTTATCTACTTGCACCCGTGTGTGTGTTAACCTGTTTTTCAGGCAGATCCTGAAGGTGCTTTCCCAACACAGCAGAGACTGCCGGACGATGATGGTGGGGCTCAGAACACTGGCTCTCCTCCTCCAATCAGGTCACTGTTAAGATACATAACACCCGAAGCGCGTCATCCAGCAACTCGTTTCAAGTTCATATCTACCATATTATAGTGTTCTAACCCATGACTTAGCATAACTGGGCCATGACAGACAACAAGCAAACTAAATTACCTTAACAACACTTAGAGAGTAGAACATTGCCACTATCTCTGTCACTATCTCTAAGGAGAAGAGAATGCACTTATAGTAAGGAAACAGCGTTCTCACGAAATCTAGGTTTTTATTTGTTTAGTAACCAACTGGATATTCATCACCACAAAGACTAACATAAAACCATGAAGCACAATACTAATGCACAATACTGTACTGGAGTCAATACCTTACCAATGTATGTGGTAATACTGTGTGCCATACAGTAGAGTAAACATTTTTGTAACAATTTCTTACAGCTGACACAGCACCTGAATCTGTTGCAATTTCTGCTTTCTTTAAAATAATTTCAGGTTGATGTAAAGACATGGCATCATGCCATGTTTGCTAGAGAGTCCTTAGAATGCAGTGGATTTAATTAGGTTACCACAGTCACATGGTACAGCAACCTTCTTGTTAATCAATGGACATACAGTATCAGTTGAGCACAATTATGGGAACGCAGAGGAAAAAATGTGCACACATAAGAGTTCTCATGGCGCTTGTGCGAGTTACAGAGTAAACCCTCTCTGCTTTCCTTTCGGTTTGTAACAACCTTGTCGTCTTTCAGTAACCTTCATATGACCCTCTCTTTGTCAGCAGTGCATGAGCAAGACATTTTTGTAAACTGTATTGCAAAGTGAATCAATAAAAGACGCTGCTTCAGTTTTGTTTGTGTAACAATTATATATTGTCTACAGGACAACTAGCCACTCCAGACAACTTCCGTTGAGGCAGCTGTAGTAGTATTGGATTTAGGGTTTGTCTGAAGAGTTGTAAGGGTTAATGTAAGCCCTTGTGAGTAAAACATGTTTCTCCTGGTATATAAATGGAAGGTGGACGAAGCCATGTACTTTGAGGTGAACAGGGTTTGAGTTCTTTTATTTTGGTTTGTGTTTTTGTGTCCATGCAGACATCATCAAGCTGTTGGTTCTAGATGCTGAGGAGGATGTATTTGACCTGATTGTGGGTGCTATGAAGGAGTTTTCCTCCAGCGAAGAAGTTCAACTTCAAGGTTTCCGTGCTCTGCAGCTGTTGTTGGAACAAGGTCCGATTTCTTGTCATGCACGTGCTCTGTAGCATAATCCTACATGGATAAACAATGTTGACAGTGACAAACACATTGTTAATGGGGTAGTTCATGATCCCTTACAGGTTTGTGGTGACTTCAGGAGGTAAACAGAAAATCCTTAAGTTTAACTTAGATGTAACTAAACAATTATATTTTGTTTTAGTTTCTTCTTTAATCAAATGCTTTGCTTCATTTCTCTCTTCATAATGTATTTTCCTAATTACCTAAACGTTTTTGTCTGCCTTTATGTAAATTATGCATATACTTCAAACCACATCACTACTTATGACTAAATAATGAGATTCCTAATACTAATTATCATACATCTGCTCAATCACTTGTTCTGTATTTCCATGACCTACTTAAAAAAATTTTGCTCTGTCCTACATTTGTCTGTGTTATCAGTGAGCGATGACCACCTGGTGGAGTTTGTGGAGAACAAGGACCACAGTGTGGTTCTAGCAGCACTCCTGAGTTCCCAGGCCAGTGAAGACCTGCTTCTACAGGCCATGAAGGTTCTGCTCCCTCTGGCAGGACCCGGTAGGCCCAAGTCCTTAGAGACTGCAATGCTAACACTCTAACACATATTCTAGATTCTGCTATTAGGTGTGGTGGTCAGAACAGTGCCCATTGGTAATTATATAGATTAGTATTTATTCAATCTTTTTTGCAAGATTGCTTAATGAAAATAGAAAGAAACATATTTGCTCATGTTCACAAGAGTTTTACATATCCAAAGTCAATTCATACTCTAGCAAACAACGAAAAGAACACTATGTATGTTCTCACTGATAGTCAGACTGTCATAATTAAAAGAGATGCCATTGGTTTAAAACCAACAGGTGTATGACTGTCAGACCTGTCAGATCCTTTAGTACATTTCTCTAAACTTACGTATAGATATATGATAATCTGGCAACAACTAACAAAAATGTGAGGGCTTAAATACACTGGAGATAACAAGCTAACACTACACAGTTGAGGGTCCAAGAGGCAGTGCTGATTGGAGGATGCTGTGGTCTTCCATAGTCACTGAACCAAAGAGGTGTCGTACAGGAAATAAAACAAGTGATGATGAAATATGTTGTTTAGTTTCAGGAGTAGAAATGTAATTACTACTGGTTGCTAGTCAGATAAGTGCTCTTGGTGCCCCAGACAGTAACTGTTGCTTAGTTACTGAAACAGTGACATAACATGGCATGTTTAAATACTTGGGAAAAGTTGAAAACTTAATAGGAACTATATCATACCACTTTTATTCTGGTAAACAATGTTTAGAGTTGTACATTTTTAGCAAATTTGTACTGTGAAATCACAGAATGTTTCAGCACATTGGAACATTGGAACAGTGTTCTGATTCTATGATGCATGTATTATGAATGAACTATCCTTTAATTATGCATTATGTTTTAACCATAGACATATATACATGTCTATGGTTTTAACACAAAACCATAACATTAACATTTTGTTTTTTACATAATGTTCTTTTGAATTACCCTTACACGCTGATCTAGATACTGCATACAAGATCTACAATGTGTAAAACCAAAACATATTCTTACTACATTTCCTGGAGGAATACAATAAAATACATCAAAATATGTAAAAAAATAAATAAGATTAAATACACATCTAAAGTATTTGGACAGTTTTTTTGTTTTTGTTTTGATTCTCAGATCTGAGATCCCCAAAAATTTGATTATAGTACAGAGGAGCAGCTCTGAGTTTGAAGTTTCTAAATTTAAGGCACATTATTCATGCATAATTCTTTATTAGTGTATGCTATTTACAAAATTATATTACGATTTGGCATCAACTTGATATCCACTTAATGGTTTGTAAAGATCTATTTATAACTCTGGTTTATGTAGCATCCTGTAAGCAATAATATATTACCCCCCCACATCCCCCCTCATCCATTTAGTGATTACAAAAACACCCGCTCAATAGGCCTTTGTCACTGCAAATCAGATTAAGATGAGATTCTACTATGAGCATGAGGATCGGAAATCCCCCACATTAAGGTATTTACACATCTGACTGTTTGTGCAGCCAGCAACGTGGAGATCCTCATGTCCGGGGGAGCACGTTGTTACAGTGTTGTGGCGGGAGCCATGGACTCTCACCCAGCACTGGAGCCTCTGCAGGAAGTTGGTTGC
Organism: Osmerus eperlanus; assembly: GCF_963692335.1. Lineage (NCBI taxonomy): Eukaryota > Metazoa > Chordata > Actinopteri > Osmeriformes > Osmeridae > Osmerus > Osmerus eperlanus. The sequence continues at coordinate 13,665,040 of NC_085022.1, forward strand.
CAATTAATCAGGAAGTTCACCGCAGGTCAGCACAATCACTTTCTTTGGTCAAGCCTCAAACACTTACTGGTAGAAGAATTCCAGCTTTCAGTAGCTACGTGTTGATATTGAAGCGCATTTCCCTGACATTGGAGCTGCAGTTGACACAAGCTTGTTTCGGTTTAGTGTGTTACTACAATATCCTGGTGCTGAACGGTGTGCATAGAGTCCTGGTGAGGGCTAGTGTGACCTACCCAGAGAACACTACCCTGCAGGCCGCTGCCCTCTCCTGTCTGGCCGAACTCAGTGAGTTAACACATGCACACACGAGACACACACACACACACATACACTATACAAAAAGATGAACACACTCAAATTCTGTCAAATACTGTACTTCCCATATCTCCTCCCACAGCCGGGACGATCATGGAGAGTAAGGTGGTGGTCCAGCAGGGTCTGGATGAGGGAGAGGAGGAGCAGGTTGGAGGGCAGGTGGAGGTGGACGGCATGGACCTGTGCTGGATGAAGGCTTGCTGCACAGCCCTGGAGCTCCACGCAGCAGATTCCACCGTCCAGGTGAGACCTAGAGATCTGTCTTTACAGTGTTGTAAGTTCTCATAGTTTTGAAAGCCACATTGTCAATGTTGGTGTCTCAATCAACTGTAGTATTTAGAGCATCTTGAGCATGTATGACCTTAATCAACATTCTTCTCAAAAAAACAATTATTTATCTATTAATTTATCTTCCAGGAAGCTGCATGTTGGGCCATTCACAACCTGTTACTACATGGGAGTGGACTAGATTATTCCATAGTGGACCAGGAAAATAGGTAAGCCCTATCTAATGGCAAAGTCCAATATTGTGCTATTTTGTGCTAGTATCACAAGATAAAAAATTATAATTGCAGCGCAGCATAAAAAGCCTCTCTTTTGATTTTAACATTGACTTTAGCATTGGGGTCCACATGATATTTTCATTTACATAAGCATGGGTGCTCCATATAATGTATTCATATATTCATAAACTATGGACTGTAGCAATAGCATAGCATCCCTCATAGCTGTCATTGACGAGTTGTCATCCTTCAAACTCTTTCACTGTGGCATTGATTCTCCATGAAATTGTCATCGGTGGTATGTAGCATTAGCATCCCCGATAACAAAGTGTAAGTGATAAGATTTGTGTTCTCCTCAGGGCGCCTGTCCACAGACAGGTAATGGCTGCCATGCTGCTCCACTCCTCCTCTGTCAGGGTGTTCCAGGCTGCCGCCTGTGCCTTGGGCACGCTCATCACATTTAACCGTGAGTCACAATTCGTCTTTGTTCAAGTTCAAGTTTTGTTTGTTGACCAGACCCGTAACAAACCTGTAGCTACACTATAAAATACTATTCTTGTATTTGGTCAAGTTTTGTGTGATGCGATTTCGATATTGGTCCAGATATAATATCAAATGAATGGCCAGTGTCCAGAAGGCTGGCATTTTGTCCAGCTACAGTATCAAATGAATGACCAGTGTCCAGTAGGCTGACATTTTGTCCAGATGCAGTATCAAATGAATGACCAGTTTCCAGAAGGCGGACATTTTGTCCAGCTATAGTATCAAATGAATGGCCAGTGTCCAGAAGGCTGACAATTCAGAAGAATTGGAGAAATTGGGTGGAAATACCATCACTTCACTACCACTTTGAACATTTGACATTTGGGCGTGGCCTGTGGCCTACCTAAGGTCTAATGTGAGCCATTCTTAGTGTGGGGATTAGTTGTGGCATGTTGTATCAAATGCCAAATCTCAACACTTTTTACCAAGGAGAGCTTGAGTTATTGGGCGGAATAGATTACTAGAATAATAATAAAGAATACTAACAATTACAATAGGTTACCTCCTGATGGAGGAATCCTAATGATGGAGTTATTGATGGTGTATCTTCTTGATTTTGTGTGTCAGCTAAAATGCAGTCTCTGCTGTTGTCCAATGGCCTCCATGTCAACGTGGTGGAGATGATGAAGAGACACTTGAATTCTCCAGAAGTTTCCGCCAGCGGCTGTCAGCTGCTGCATCTGCTGTTCAGGGGAAGGTAGGTACATGCACACACACTCACACACATACACACTCTCAGTCAAGCCATGACAAACCTACAGTACCAGTCAAAAGTTTGGACACATTTTCCCATGGGTACAGTACATCACCTAGTCACACGCAAGCACTCACACAGAAACACAATCTCATCAAAACACACTTTTGCTCACTCCAACTACCGTACACCAGCTTCTTTTTGGCGTTAGCAAAAGAAGACTTGCGGTATCTGGAAAATAAAAGTTTTCACATTGTATCCATGGCGGTCTCACAACACTTGTGTAAAACTAATGGCAAATTCTTTTTTTCACCACCTTAATATCTGAATAGGTATCAGACCTAAATAATGTCGGTCAGGCTCAAAGAATTAGACGTCAAAAATACAGCATTATCCTGTCCTGTGTAAAGTAAACAAACTCCAGCCCCCCACCCTCCATCCTCCCCTGTCTGTAGGACTGCCAATCTGGATGAGATGAACATGGCCATGAATCAGATCCTGGCGGCCATGAAGGTCCATAACTTCCAGCCTGAGGTCCAGGTGGAGGCCTTGAGAGCCAGCCTGGTCTTCCTCTGCCCAGGTACTTGAACGGCCTTCACACCTTCCCGCTTTTATTCACATTAACAGTGGTGTGAAGAAAGTCCAAGACGTAAGACTTATGTGATGCCTGTGCTCGTTCAGTGACAAGTTGCCTTCAGTGAATATGAGAATGTGTGTGATGTGTGTATACTTGTGTGTGTGATCCGGTGTGTGGCTGCTTGCGTGTGTGTGTGTGTGTGTGTGTGTGTGTGTGTGTGTGTGTGTGTGTGTGTGGGAGCAGACCGGCGCCTGCGGGAGCATGGTGTCTCGGTGGAAGATCCAGACACTGTGGATGTCTCTCTGAGGGTGCTGAAGAACCAGTGTGTGGTGGAAGGGGCTCACACCATCTACCTGGAGGCCCTCAACAGGGTAAAAGACTAAATTTCCCTCATCCTTTTTGGCCATTTTACATTGCCGTAGGTACGTTGTGTGCAGACATCCAGTGGTTGTATTAAGTATCAAGTATTTTAATTGTGTCCCAAGGGGATTGAAATAACAGTCACTTCCTGAGCTTCCCATCACTTATCTTAGGAACGAAGCACTGTTTGTTTCGTAAGAAAGGTGTCAGATATTTGTTTACATATCTGTGTTTTTATCGTAGTTCATCGGCTGCTCAGCTGTCCAGGAGAATGGTCTGAGGGTTTTGTCTGCCCTTGCTGATTGCTCCGGTGCAGTGGACCTGCTCTGCCAGCAGGGGGCCATAGACACGGTGCTGCACACACTACAGATGTTTCCCCAGGAACAAGGTGAAAGCCAGTGGCGGCTGGGAGGCCCCCGCAGCCCCCGCAAGGCGGGGGGGCCCCCACGCCCTAAGGGCCCCGCCCTGCATATCAAAAAACAGACTAGGTCTATATAAAAAAATATATATAAAAAAAAACAAGGAAAACACTTTGAGGGCGCTCATTTAGAGCCCCAAGTTTCAACTGCCAGGTAAAGGAATTCCGTAATGTAGGCAACGTAACAGATCTAAATAGGCTAAATAGTCTCAAAATCCCTGAATCTGGCAACAATGGCTTTTGCGTATCTTACGTGCCTTTTGGGCACGTAAGATACGTGCCTTCTGCTAGATGACGGTAGAGACATGAGTAAAAGAAAATATGCACGCGGTGCTCAAAAGCGCAGCAATAAACTGTTGTCTGAATAAGTTAGAGCAAAACACCCGAAGATTACACACTTACACACACAGATTTAGACCAGCCAGAGAGGAATATTATCAACATTTCCAGACGAAACACTACCGCAGCCGCAGGTAGCTAGCAGCAGCACGTCTTCACCAGCAACCAACAAAAAATATACTTGCTTAGCCTACTTATTGGCAAGAATAAATGTTTTCCTTTCCTTTGATTGTGTGTTATTTCGACGATGCTATCCTTGGTGCTGAACTATCAGAAGGCTAGTGCTGTCTTTGGTTTTGAACAATGACAAATGTGTGGCGGCCTGCGGAAACTCTTCACATCGTGAACATTTGGGTCTTTCTGGGTATTATACATATTTGGAAACTACAAACTATCCTGAATACAAATATGTTTAAATCACTCAGATATCTTTATCACAACTGAAGTTACATAATTTTAAAGTTGACCTGTGTCAATAAAGTGATAACCGAGAAAATTGCATTCCACTCCGTTTCATTCTAATTCTGTGGCGAATATGGAAAGGAAATCCTTTTGTTCGTAATCACGTTGTGAATGTAAATGTCAGTTTAAGTATAGGATACATTAATAACTTCTCAGCAAGTTATTTTTAAGTTTAACAGCCTGACTTCATTGATCAGTTGTTTGTGGCTGCTGCAGCACTCAAAAGAGCAAGCAAACTGAGCATTTGATTTGAAATGGCTTGGAAATCTTGCTAGCTGACATGTCCAAAAAACGTTGAAATTAACAGTTTTTCAGAAGCTATACTTTTTGTACATTACAATGAAGTTTAGGGTGTTAACTATAGAAAACATCAAAAATCTAAATTTTGACAGAAAACAATTTTCGATCTTTTATGGCTTATAGCCAGCAATGACCGCGCGGCCGCGACATCCGACGGGTTTCCGCAGGATGCCACACAAATAGGCTGCTATTGTGCTTTTGTTATTTTTAAACTTTTTTATTTCTCTCACATTGGTGAATATAGGCTATATTTAAAGGTAGACAGCAATGTATAAGATAGGATGGAGATACATTTTGAGTGGATTTAGGGGAAGGGCCTCGAGCTCCAACTTTGCGGGGGGGCCTCTGCAAAGTCCCGGCCGCCACTGGTGAAAGCGCTGTCCTTTGAAACAGGATTGGTATATGTCGTTCATTAAAACAGAGTTGTGTTCTTTTTGGGTAGCTTGGTGTAAATCTGCACATGCAGTGCGGCCTATATCATGTGGGGCACTGGAAAAGAACTATGGTAGTTCTGTAGGTTTAGAACCAGACATTGAATAATAAATAAAATCGTTTTTTTTTGTCAGTATGACTTGCTTCGTTATAGAACAGTCCTCACATATCCCAGTAAAAAGAGGTTATGCTGTCCTAGAATGTGATCGATTATGCTCTGCCCGTGTCCAGAAATACACTACTGGGGTTTGAATCTACTCTGCTACCTGGTGTCTAAGAAGAAGCTATCAAGAATGATCGTCCCTGTCCTGGCCTCGGTCCTTGTCACCTCCCTCATAGAGTACAAGGACTACCCCGAGATGCTGTTGAAGGTGACAATCCATCAATGTTGAGGTTAACATTTACCGATACTTGTGTTTAGATCATGTTCCAACAAAAAACTCTAAACTGTGTGCTCTTCTCTGTGGCTTCTGTGTCCCCAAATTGACCTTGGATTGTTGTGAGCAGTGCAGGGATTCTGCTGTGAGTGTGAAACTCTTGGTGTGTTTGCGGTTGGCCCACAGGGTTTCCAGGTGGCTCTGCGCATGCTGGACGCCTGTTCAGGGGCGGCGGGGGACCTGCAGAAGGAGGACTTTGATCGGCAGGTCTTCCAGCAGCTCAGAGACGGCCCTTCTGACCTGTACAGCAACCCGGTAGGACTGGTGTGGATGTGTCTAGGCTTGTGTGTGAGAGTTTGACATACAGAAAGAATGATGCGTTCCTTCACGATAGATAGATACTTTTTCGTCACAGTGGGGGACATTGGCGTGCGGCACCACCACAAGGGATTTTGTCACAACGCCCCAGAGTCACCAATAGACACACTCCTTCCTCTCTCATCCTAACTTCCTTTCTCACTCCCACTCCTGTTTATCCGCGACCAAACGTCCTCTCTTCGCATGCTCTCCCCCGTCCTCCAGCTGCGCAAGGCGGCGTGCCTGGCCCTGTCCAAGATGGCGTCCGAGGCCGACCTGAGGTACGGCATGCTGGAGAAGGCATGCGAGGACGGGGATGAGGTCATGGCTGAGTGTCTCATCCAGCTGGGCGCGGACGTCAACAGGAAGCCCAAGACCGAATCCCTCATATACCAGGTCAGCACCGCTCACTACTGTCAATTTGATTGTTAAAGGTTTGTGACACCGTGTTGTTATGAAGAACTTGCTAAACATGGCATTGTGTCATATACATGTGCATAGACAAACTTTGTATTGAAGTCAGATGGCTGAGCGGTGAGGGAATCGGGCTAGTAATCCGAAGGTTGCCAGTTCGATTCCCGGTCATGCAAACTGACGTTGTGTCCTTGGGCAAGGCACTTCACCCTACTTGCCTCGGGCGAATGTCCCTGTACTTACTGTAAGTCTCTCTGGATAAGAGCGTCTGCTAAATGACTAAATGTAAGTGTGAGAAATGGAAATTGCTACATGCATGCAAAGCTTGACTATCCACAAACTAGCCGTGGGAGGAGGATATCATACTCATTACTCGTCTCATTGTTATTACTATCTCATCACGGTGGCATAGTCACATGTGTCGATAAGAATTCAGGTCAGGTTTGTGAGTTCTCCCCGTGTGCGTGCCTCAGGTGTGCGAGAAGGGCGGGACCCTGGCCCTGGTTGAGCTGCTGCTGAGCCGTGGCATCCACGAGCAGCACCTTCGGAGCGCGCTGGCTGCCAGCACGCGGAGAGGAGACGGGCCCGCCATCATCCTCCTGCTGGGCTGCCTGGGGCTGGACCGCCACAACGGAGCCCTCTGTCTGGGCGGCTTCAGGCTCGGACGGCTGGACGCCGCCTGGCTCGGCCCCCTGCTGGTGGACCGGGGGAGAGCACGGAGCCTGCGCGACCACAACAGTGAGTGGCTGGAGGCCCGGGCATGCAGAGAGGGGCTAGAGAATGTTCTAGTGTGAGGAGTTGTGCGTATGGGTCCGGAGCGGGGTGAAGCACGAGCTGTACACTTGGGAGGGACGCTGTGTGCTTTGGGTTCAGTTCGTTCGGAAGGTTTTCCTCAATGATTAGCCTCAAGGATGTGCCAGCCATGCAGATTCTTTTTTATACGCAGTTAGTTCAGACTTTGCTTGCTTTTATGGTCCACAGCTAAACTACCATAGGTTTTTGCTCCCATCAGAGGCAGTATATCTTTTTTTGTGTGGAAACAATAATGGTGAGGACTTTACAACTCTCTCACACAGGGAACATGTCACCAAGTTTTGTAGCTTGAACACGTTGACATTTTCCATATTTTTATCTTAGATTCTTAGATTTATCGTTATCTTGTCCAGAAGGAGGTTTTTTATTAGTCTTCCATTTCCTGTTCTGTGTTCACAGGTAAAGGTGCACGTCTGGGCCAGTACGTGTGCTCCTTCCAAAGAATCAAAAGCACCCCATGTCCTCTTAGGTCACTAGCTGACCCCTGTCTGACCTCTGGCTACATGTCGGACGAGAGCGATGACTCCAGCTTCGTCTCCCTGGAAGACAGCTTGGTGTTCTACGATGACATGGAAAGCGATGGTGAGGCTCAGAACACATGAAAACATTCTTAAAAAAAAAAAATTGGACAAAAGGCCAGCTAGTTCGATGGTTTGACACAGTCTGAAACAGTTTATTTTTGTATTTTATTTTATGTACACAGGAAGTGATTCCCTGTCTTTAGCCCTTAAGTCACCCAACGACTCATCAGAAGAGTGGAGAGCAGGATCTTTCAAGAAGAAACAGAGCCGTCGCAGACATGCTAGTGCAGAGGTATGGAGACAGCTCATCTTACATTTGACTGCTTTGTGTCCCCGAAAAAATCTCTTTCTCCTGCTCTCTCAATCTTGTTGTCCCTCTCTCTGTTGTCAGGCTGGCCTGTCTGAGGTTGAGCCTGGGGAGCCTCACAGGAGATATGGCAGGACTGGCTCCAACCATAAAAGTATGACCCCCCCCTTCCAAATATTCAATGTAGTCAGGAAAACCTGATTTACAGCTAGTTTTAAGTTTCACCTAATCCAATACATATACAGTGTATATGCTAAGACTCACCATCAAGAATAGAAATACAAATCTACTGTTCTATAGATGTAGTATCTCTATGATCCAGCCTGACTAATGTTTTACTGCAGGAGTCTACTCCCCAGTGTTGGGGTCAGGGGATAATTCTGCCTCCCCGATTGGGGAAAGAGAGAGGATCCGGCTGCTGGACCTATCAGGGAATGAGCTGGAGTCTGTGTCCTGCCTGATGGACAGGGGTTTTGTCCAACAGCAGCTGGAGCACCTGACTCGCCTGGACCTGAGCCAGAACAGCCTGTCAGAGTTCCCATCCACGCTGTGTGAGGTAACCCCTCGGTTTTCTTTGACATCGTTTTGGCTACTTTTCTCTGGGATTAAAGCTCAACTGTGATGGAAAACCACATTAGCACGCTGATCTAAATGCTAGTCATTAGCTCTCTAAGCTCTCTAAACAAGGCCAGGTGTCATGCGAGGTAGCGTTCTAGACCAGTATACATGTAGGTTACCTAAACCACCTTAGGAAGGAGAACGTTTAGAGAGCCGCCTCATGGAGATTCCTGTTTTTTTGTGGTCTGTATCAATTTGACAGAGCTTGATGAGTTTGACCCGTCTGGATCTCCAAGGTAACCAGCTCCAGTCCTTGCCAGTCGAACTTCTCGCCTTGCCCTCGCTGAGCACGCTCAATGTGTCTCGCAACTCTGTGGGTCCTCTTCTGACCCTTGACCCCGCACTGACCTGCCCATCGCTACGGCAGCTCAACTTGTCCTTCAACCAAATCACCACCTTCCCTCAACAGCTGGGCAGAGCCATGGTGCGACTGGAAGAGCTGTTTCTGGAAGGGTATGCTGGGAAATTGGGTTCAACATGCAATATAGAGCTTATATCTTGAGACATTGCCCATCCAAGAACATGTCAGACACTTATTATGCTGCAAATGTTTCCAAGTAGAGTTTGAGCCAGTTTAGATTAAATACCAATCTTATCTGGGAATCCGTTTCACATCTTTGTTTATTCAGGAACAGAATGAGTGAGCTAAGTACTCCTCTGTGTCTGCCTGAGATGAAAATTATTGACGTGAGCAAGAACAGCGTGGAGAGCATCTCCTCCAACTTCCTGTCTGGCTGCCCCAAGCTCGAGAGCTTCAACGCCTCCAATAACAAACTCAGTAAGTTGAAGCATGCTCTGAGTCGCTGCCAGTGGAAACGTGTCAACAGCTGAGTCAACACTCAAGACTCAGCTGACAGTTCTGAAATGATAGTTCTGTGCTTTTTCATTGTTTTTCGCAGATTCCTTGTCACTCCTCCCCTCAAAAATAGCAACGCTGAAACTATCCAATAACAGTTTCAGCTACATTCCAAATGATGTGCTCAATCTTCCAAAGTAAGTTTGTGATTCAAACTAGCTTTCTTCCTCAAAAAAAATCTGTGGATGATTCTGATTTAAATATCCATTCCTACCCCAAAACCTGTTCATCCTTAGTTTGCGTTCGGTGGACATGAGGACCAACAACATCCAGGTTCTACCCGGCCCGGGTGCGTGGGCTTCGGTAAACCTGCGTGAACTGATTTTCAGTCAGAACCGTATTGAAGCTTTGGACCTCAGTGGGCCCGTGCACAAGTGGGCCAGACTGGAGAAACTCCACCTGAGTCACAACAAGCTTACCGAGGTACAGAGACAGCCCCGTCAGGATCCCTTTTGGAAACGTGTTTCGTTTGCTTCTGTTAAAGGCACCTGTTAAACACATGTTAAAAGGCATGATATGTATGTATTGCGAAACACGCAATTTGGGCTTTGAGTTTGAAAGTATCCAACCCAAAAGCCACTCCCCCAAAACGCATGAACGCGCTGCCTGACTACCGCGAGGAGTGTTCAAACAGAGCACAGGTCGGTAGGTAGGTAGATAGGCAAGTAGCCCGTCCAATCATTGCATTCGATATGAAAGCCGTCCAATCATTACATTCGGTCCGAACACAATGATTGGTCATGTTTATCACAGTCCAGCGACGGCCACAGATAACGTCTTTATTTAATTTTATTGTAATTTCATTCATTGATTGCTATCAGGATGTGGTTTATTTCAGCACGTGACAAAAAGTGCTGTCAAAAACACGACCTACCTTGCCTTTAAGACCTAGAGAGTTGCTGAAGTGCATTCCCGTCAGTAAGTACAGTAGAACCCTTCCGTTCTCTCAGTAAACAAGTTTGCCCTACTCCATTTAGATCCCCCCTCAGATGGGCCAGCTGGAGGAGCTGACCTCACTGGACGTGAGCCACAACGGGGGCCTGCGCTCCTTCCCTGACGAGATGGGCCAGCTGGGCCGGCTGTGGGACCTCCCCCTGGAGGGCCTGCGCCTCCATCTGGACCTCAAACACATCGGCAACAAGACCAAGGACATCGTCAGGTGAGCCTGAAAAACACCCCATGGGACGAAATACCCGTCGAGGCCCCATTGTTACCTTTGTAGGCCTGCATTCTCTTGTGGCATCGCATTGGCGTTGATCGTTACTTTCGCTTAAAAGGTCATGTAAAAAAAGCTAAAGTAATGGTGTCAACAGCCTATGAAGATTTGACAGCCCAAGCCTTTTCAATACACGTGAAATCACCGGAAACCATCAGTTTCCGAGAAATAGTTACACCTAAACCCTGACGACGGTTGATTCGTGCGCCTCACCCCAGGTTCCTGCAGCAGCGCCTGAAGAAGGCCGTGCCGTACCACCGCATGAAACTCATCGTCGTGGGGAATGCCGGGAGCGGCAAGACCACCCTCATCCGGCAGCTCATGAAGCTCAAGCGCTCCCAGCAGACGTCGCAGCGGACCACGGCAGGCATCGACGTCTGCGACTGGACCATCCGGGACCGCGACAGAAGGAACATGGTCCTCAATGTGTGGGACTTCACCGGTGAGCGGCGGCATCGTTAACAGCCGCGGGAAGGGTCGCGTTTCGACCTCCTTCTAATCGTTTCTCGTATCTCTTTTACCTCAGGTGGGGAGGAGTTTAGCGGCTCCCACCCCCACTTCCTGACCCCCAGGGCGCTCTACCTGGTGGTGTACGATGTCAGCAAGGGCGCCGCCCAGGTGGAATCGCTCAAACCCTGGCTGTTCAACATCAAAGTGAGACCCGGTCCAACCGCACCACCGTCGGGGAAACGCCGCACGTTTACATCCGGGGGGCCCGGGGGGCGTCATCGAAAGCGGGTTGTTCGATGAGATAACCGTCGCTTACATCCGTGTGTATCCCTGACTCCCCTCCAGGCGGTGGCCCCGCTGTCGCCCGTCATCCTGGTGGGCACCCACGTGGACGAGAGCGTGGAGGCCCAGCTGCAGGCCTGCCTGGAGCGGATCCGAGAGGAGCTGCTGCAGCGCCACGGCTTCCACGTGGTCAGGGACCACCACATGGTGTCTGTGCTGGAGGACCTCGACGCCGTGGCGAAGCTGCGCAAGGCCATCGCTCGGGAGGTGACCGGCTTCAAGGTAGCCTTGCGCGCCCGCCTGGGACACGCGCACAGACGCGGCGTCTCACGCTGGATCCGGTTAGCAAGGCGCTTTTATCCAACGCGACAAAGTACGCCAGAAGCTCAAGGATCTGTAGTGCATAGTTTTGACAGTATTTAGTAGCATGTTGGTCCCAGTCAAGGAACGTCTATTTACCAGGCACAGTGAAAAGAAACCACATCTGAGCTACAGGGAGAGTCGGCAGAATCGAAGGAAGGACGAACGCATCCAAACACAGAAGGGTCCTTGAAGGAAATCTTCTCCAGAGTGCACGCAACCTCACACTTAGGCGACGGTTCACCTTTCAGCACAGCCCTTGGTGACGCCCGGATGTTACCGCCGCGACAACACTGAAATGGCTTCATTCAAGTCTCTCACTGTCCCAGCCCAGATAGAGCCTAGCAAAAGGAGGGATTTCCAACGAGCTCACATATTATAGGTGTCCGCATACTTCTTTCTTCCTATCTCAGTCCCCCACTTGATCTCCCCTCACTTTGTAACCCCCCCCCCCCCCCCTCCCTCCCCCAGATGCAGGGCCAGCCGGTGATGGGGCAGCTGGTCCCAGAAAGCTACGTGGAGCTGGAGCGGAGAGTGTTGCAGGAGAGGGCCCGGGCCCCCGCGGAGTTCCCCGTCCTCCAGCACCAGGCCCTGCTGCGGCTCATCCAGGACAGCCCCCTGGAGGAGGCGGAGCTGCCACACGCCATCCACTTCCTCAGCGAGGCCGGTGTGTGCGCGCGCGCGCGCTCGTTAGTCTCTCTGTGTGCGTCAGGACAAAGGACGTGAGGCCTGTGTGTGTGTGTGTGTTTGTATGTATGCGTGCGCCTTGTGTATTCATGGGAATGATCTCTGCCCTTAAGGTGTCCTCCTGCACTTTGACGATCCTGCCCTCCAGCTTAGAGAGCTGTACTTCATCGACCCGCAGTGGCTTTGCGACATCATCTCGCAGGTAGAAGAGATCGATCCAGCTGCGTTGGGCCGCTGTTATTTAGAGAGAAAAGCGCCGCTCGTCTTTTCTTTTCCCTTTTCTTTAGCTTGTTTAGAATATGGTGGCTTCAGACTCGCTGTTTCCATCTCGTCCCCCCACACCCTCTCCCTCTCTCTGTGTCTCTCTCAGTGTCTCTCTCTGTGTCTCTCTCTCTCTCTGGCTCTGTCTCTGTAGAAACTGACCGTGAAGAGCTCAGGGTCCTGGGAGCACCCCAAGGGAGTTGTCCAGCGCTCGCTGGTGGAGAAGCTCTTGTCTGAGAGCAAGTGTTTCCCCATGAACTATCTGACCCAGTACCTCAAACTCCTGGAGAAGTTCCAGATCGCCCTGCCCTTTGGGGTCGACCAGCTTCTAGTACCCAGCAGGTAGGAAGAGTTCCACTGAAACGGATAAATAGATAGATATAAAGCTGCCTTACAGATAATAGTCTTTTTAGGTCCGTCCAGAATTTTTTATTTTGGTTTTGGCCCTGAATGTTTATTTTGGTGCGACTCCACAAAGAATGGAACATGGGGGTCATTTGAGCCAACATTACATTTACATTTAGTCATTTAGCAGACGCTCTTATCCAGAGCGACTTACAGTAAGTACAGGGACAGGGACAAGTACAGGGACATTCCCCCGAGGCAAGTAGGTTGAAGTGCCTTGCCCAAGGACACAACGTCAGTTTGCATGACCGGGAATCGAACTGGCAACCTTCGGATTACTAGCCCGATTCCCTCACCGCTCAGCCACCTGACTCAACGTGGCCGCCGCCTATCCCTCATAACGCCACACGTTTCTACTCTCCCTGACACACAGCCTTCCCAAGTCCAGGCCGGTGATAGAGCTGCCCCACTGTGAGAACTCGGAGGTGATTGTGCGCCTGTATGAGATGCCCTACTTTCCCATGGGCTACTGGTCACGCCAGATCAACCGTCTACTGGAGGTCTCCTCTTACTTGCTGCGTGGCAGAGGTAGGAATCCCAGGGGTCTCATGTACTGTAGTCTGCAGAGGCTGGCCATGGATAGGGCTGGGTCAGGTGGATGGATGCTTGAAAATCACTATACTGTATATGAATTTTCAAGGCAAACTGGATGGGTGGGTGGGTAAATGCCTTTTCAAGGCAAACTGACTGGCTGGATGAATGGATGGTTGAATAAAAGTGCTGTTCGACAATAGAGTTTCACTGCACCCCCCTCCAAGTTAATCCTGAAATAAACTTGGCTAGCCTGTGCTCCTTTATCAAGGTAGTAGTTCCTCTGTTTTTTTGTTCCCCCCCCCCCCCCCCAGAGAGGGCTCTTAAGCCCAACAGGATCTACTGGAGGAGAGGCATCTACCTGAGCTGGTCTCCAGAGGCCTACTGCCTGGTGGAGGCCAGCTCTCTGGAGGGAAGCTCCGCCAGCTTCGTCAAGATCACAGTGCCCTGCTCACGCAAAGGTATTGTACCAATCCCCTTTGGAGCTAATGTACCAGGTGGAAATTGGGCTTTTCCATGTACAACAAGAATTTTCACTGTTGCATTGCAGAGAATTAAACAGATTACTCGGTAAGAGTAGGAGTGGTTTTCGCATCAATCTATTATGATCTTCATCCTAAATCGTACTGCAAAGGTCTGCCTTACACCCAGACTCGAACATGAAACTGTAAGAATGGCACAGAATCAAACTTCCACACAGAAATCCGGGATTCAGTCGTTGATTATTTAGCTAAAGACGACAGACATCGCAATCGCAGTGAGTCCGCAAAGACAAACAGCCACTTCTCCCAGTGCGGATGTGAAACGGCGCGTTCTGTCGCTCCAGGTCACGTGCTGCTGGGCCAGGTGACGGACCACATGGACTCCCTGCTCGAGGAGTGGTTCCCTGGCCTGCTGGCCACGGACATGCACGGCAGCGGGGAGACCCTGCTGAAGAAGTGGGCCCTGTACAGCTACGAGGACGGCCAGGACTGGAGCAAGATGCTGCTGGAGGATCTGTTCAACCACATGGAGAACGGTCCATTTTCTTTTTACATTTCATTTAATTTAGTAGTCGCTTTGATCCAAAGCAACGCACATGTACTAAGTACAACAGATAATCTTTTTTTTTAATGAATTAATTCGATTTATAAAGTAAAATTGGAAGTGTATTATGCAACTAGGGGGAGTCAGGTGGCTGAGTGGTTAGGGAATTGGGCTAGTAATTTGAAGGTTGCCAGTTCGATTCCCGGCTGTTTCAAATGACGTTGTGTCCTTGGGCAAGGCACTTCACCTTACTTGCCTCGGGGAGAATGTCCCTGTACTTGCTGTAAGTCGCTCTGGATAAGAGCGTCTGCTAAATGACTAAATGTAAATGTAACTAAAGTGTATTTCTTTTTTGTTGTTGTTGTTGAATTCCTGTACTTGTTTTCTGTTAGACTGTCTGCTGGTGAACCCAGACGACCCTCACTGCGTCCTGCCCATCTCTCAGATCGCCCCAGACCTCATCCTGAGCGACCAGCCGGCAGAAACCATGCTCCACAACGAGGAGCTTGACTTCTCCAAGGAGAACCCACTGGGTCAGTGATAGTAGTGTGTAATTATTATTATTTTATTTTATTTTTTACAGTGTATTCAGCTTTCAAAATATCTGATCAATTACTTGTTTAAAATACAGTATCCCCTAAAAAACATGAGTTTAGTTTAAGCAGAGCTGAATTGAAGTTTGTCTGTAGGGGATGGCGGTTTTGGGACTGTCTACCGGGGAGTCTACAAAAACGAAGAAGTTGCGGTGAAGGTTTTCAACAAGCATGCGTCTAAGATCTACATCCACCGCTTGCTACGACAGGTAAATGAAACGGCCACATCCAAGTTTTACTCACACCAAAAGTTATGGCTCCCTCTCAACAGAATCCTGTCACGGCAACATTCTCTTATAGATACAATTGCCGTAGAACACAGATTTATGGGTTTGTGCATTCTACCATACCGTTTTTCTAATGGAGAGGTGAGGTTTGATGACCATGACAAGCCCCCCTGTACTGACTCTTCAACTTCACTGAGCACATGTGATTGGTCTCCCTCCCCTCTGTCCTCTCCCGTCCCGACCTCCAGGAGTTGGCAGTGCTCGGCCGCCTCCACCACCCCAGCCTGGTGGCCCTTCTGGCAGCCGGCTCGGCCCCCCAAGCCCTGGTGATGGAGCTGGCCCCTCGCGGCTCCCTGGACTCCCTGTTCGAGCATGAGAACGGCAGTCTCAACCGCAAGTTACAGCACCGCATCGCCCTGCAAGTGGCTGACGGACTCCGGTAACTGCGTTACTCTTGGCTTTAAATTAATACGTATGTAGTGTATGGATAAAAAAAAACAAAATTCCGATTCATAAACTATAAAAAAATAAGATCAAGTTGGATTCAAAATAAAGAGAGAAAAGGCAGATGACAAAAAACACACAAGCAATAGTCGTTTCCGTGTTTTGTCCAAACTTCTCGACTCCTAACACTACCTGGTGCCCGACTAGATACCTGCATTCCTCTATGATCATCTACCGCGACCTGAAGCCCCACAACATCCTTCTCTTCAACCTCAAGACGGACTCTGAGATCATCGCCAAGATCACAGACTACGGCATCGCCCAGTACTGCTGCAGCATGGGGGTGCGCACCTCCGAAGGAACCCCAGGTGAGCCTCTCTGAGATGCCAGGAGAGACTGTCCAAAGTGGAGCCAGTGGAAAAACTCCAACCAACAACCCTTTCAATAAATTAATCAACAATCAGTCAGTTTATCAATCAGTTCATGTATCAGTGCGGTCCTGCTATTAACTTGTTATTGCAAAAGCGAAGAACAGCAACTCATTGGACTGTGTTTGAACTCTTTTGACCATACTCTGACGACAGACCATGTTGCAGTCTAATCACCAGAACCTCACCGTTTGGTCAATGTTTTCTGGTTTTCCTATCCAGGTTTCAGGGCTCCAGAGGTCGCCCGGGGCAATGTGATCTACAATCAGCAGGCGGACATCTTCTCCTTCGGCCTGCTTATTTACGACCTGCTGACGTGCGGCGAACGCATTTTGGACGGCATGAAGTTCCCCAGCGAGTTTGACGAGATGGCCGTGCGGGGGAAGTTACCAGGTTAGCATGCTGGTGTGCCTCCAATGGAAACTTCTGCTTTATGTTGGTGGATATAGTATTAGATACAGTGCAAACCTATACCTTTCAGAAGTTGCCTTTCACCATTTCTCACTATCAATGGCATGTAGTTCCATTATTGTCAGTAGATGGCGCTGCTTCTCGCTAACCGTTATGGCCTGCCCTAGATAGTTGAAAGAGGATAGTTGGGTCTAATCAAACTAAGGGGTGGTGATGGAGTAAGCACAGGCTGTTCATAGACATCCTGTCTCCTGTAGACCCTGTGACGCACTATGGCTGCTGTCCGTGGCCCGGCTTCCAGACCCTGATGAATGACTGCATGAAAGAGAGTCCCCAAAACAGACCTACCTCTGCACAGGTAAAGGCGGTGCGACCACCTGTTTCACATTATTCTCCTAGTGCTACTGACTACAAGGGAAATAGTCAATAAAAAGGTTAGGTGTTTGAACGTTGTTGACTCTTGTGTGTGTGTCTGTCTGTGTGTGACTGTGTGGGTATGTGTGTTGACTAGGTGTTTGACAGGCTGAACTCGGGGGAGATGCTGTGTTTGATGAGGGAGCTGGTGGTGAGCCAGGCGCCCAATGCGGAGTGTTTCACCGTGGGGGCGCCCAGCGGTGGAGACCAGGTCAAGGTCTGGGTGGCTGGTGGCAGCAGCACCCAGAGAATAGGCTGCATCTCCGAGGTGGACCTGGACACCCACACTGTCACTGACCAGGTCCTTTACGTTTGACTTCAGTTACATTTAATCAGAATAAAGTACAATAGAGTAGAACAGAATCAATTCTGATTTTGTCGTTCAATACATCCTGACAAATGCACCTATGTCCTAACCTCTGACTTCACCTCTGTGCCAATTGAGAATGGGAGGGTTTTCATGACTTCAGTCTACTTCCTTATCTTGAAGTATTATGCAGGAATATATCATTGAGGTGTACACTAGCACCAAATATGTAGCACAAAGTATGATCCCGGGAAACTTGTGCTATAACTTTTTACTCCATGGTGGTCTAAATTTGGGACATGGGAATACAAATATAGATGTACTTTTCAAGGTATTAACAAACATTTACAAATTATTTGACTCTTACGCAATTGTAGTTATTTTGGCTCTCTAGTCTAGTTTTTTCGTAACTAAACAAGGCTAAAGTGCCAACTGTTAGCTTCTGTACACCATGAGCCACATAACGCATAACTTATGCATATTATGGGAGCAAAAGTAAATGGACAGTTTGTTTGGTTTTCATTGTTGGCTCCGTCGGTTATCTCACCAGCTTCAGATCGACACCAGTCCCGTCCTATGCCTGGTGGCGCTCCAAGTCCCCGGCAAGGCCTGCGATTGGCTGGTGGCGGGCACCCAGGCTGGAACCCTGGTGGTCATCAACACCCAGGACATATCATCATGCCACCACCTACAGAGTGTCACAGATGCTGTGACCTCGCTGTTTTTCCACTCTCATCCTCAGCTAAAGTGAGAAAAAGAGACAAGTCAGAGAGCTGGGGACATTAACACAACATTAACATGTTAACATTGAACATATTGAACAATGGAATGTTGTTGTTTTTTTTCTTTCTAGCAAAAATTACTTGCTAGTCGGGACCGCAGATGGAGTTCTGACGGTTTATGAAGAGTCTGCTCTCCAGGTACATGAGCTTTCCACTGTTGTAAACCAAGTGTGGCAGGACATAGATGAGGGTGTGCTGTAACAGCGACTTGTCCCCCAAATTGTCATGGAAATGGTGCACCACACACAAACGTGACCCATCTACCTCTCCTTTCACCCACTGTTATCTCTTAAAGCTCAGGTGCTTCTCTTTTCCCTCCTCCCCCTCACAGCAGGAGAACGGGAGGCCGGTCAAAAGCGTCAACATCGGGAATGTCAACACCCCCCTCGTGTGTCTGGGTCAGTCGGCCCACTCCCTGGACAGGAGCACGGTGTGGGCAGGCTGTGGGACCAGAGTCCTGTCCCTCTCTGTAGACTACGACATCTGGAGGACCATCAACACAAAGCCCAACTTCACCCACCAGTCAGTGCATACTATACTTCCCAGCATAGAACATATCTGTAACAGTGTGTGTAAGATAACCTGTCTGTGCTTATTATGTCACTAGGAAATCATGCAGTGAACCCTGATTAAGTTGATCTAAGTATATATACTTAGATCAACTTAATCAGGGTTCACTGCATGATTTCCTAGTGACATAATAAGCACAGACACTTTATATATAGTATATATACGGAACACAACAAAAAAACTGCGTAAAGAGTTCTGTGTGTGCATGTGTGTGTGTATTCCAGTTTGCAGAGGACAGCGAGCAGCGAGGCGTGTGTGTCACGTGTGGTGGTGGAGAAGCACGTGTACTTGAGCAAAGCCGGGGGCCAGACCGTCGAGGTTTGGGACAAGAAGAGTGAGAGGATGGTGGACTGCATTGACTGTTTCCAGCTAATCAGGTACACACACACAGGGACCACATACACACTCATGTTTACAGAGAGCTTTGATGATCATCTCATAGAACACCACTGTCACTCATGCTGTAACGGTGCAATTTCCCCTTGGGGGATCCATGAAGATCTGTCTATCCTTTTTTCTTAATAACCTCCGCTGACAACCAGCCTCCTGAATTCTCCATGCTAGTGCTAATCCTCCATACCCTCCCTGTACATACATGTCTCAGTGCTAATGCTAATCCTCCATACCCTCCCTGTACAGATGTCTTCATGCTAATGCTAATCCTACATACCCTCCCTGTACAGACATGTCTTCATGCTAATGCTAATCCTACATACCCTCCCTGTACAGACATGTCTTCATGCTAATGCTAATCCTCCATACCCTCCCTGTACAGACATGTCTTCATGCTAATGCTAATCCTCCATACCCTCCCTGTACAGACACGGCTCCAGTCGGAGGCCCACGCAGGGCTACCCTGAGATGCCTCCCTGGGCTTGTGTCAAGGCTCTCATGGTGCAGCCCGGGGCCAGCCTGTGGATCGCCACCAGGGGGGGGTACCTGCTCCTGTTGGAACTGTCTAACCACCAGGCGCTGCAAGTCATGAGCCCCCACTGCCAGTCTGTCCGCGGCATGGCCTGCGCACTCATAGGTTGGTGGTGTGGATGACTTCCTGTCTGTCTGTGTGCCAGGATGACCTGTGTGTGTCATTCTTGTTCTTTCACATGTCTGAGGATCAAAAGGATGGCCTGTGATCGTGTAGATGTGCAGTGTAGTGTTATTTCCTGTCTGCCAATTCGTGTCTGCTCGTCTGAAGGCGTGTTTCCTTTGGGTTTACTCAGGCGCTTTATGTGTCACATTTGTCGCTGGCTGTCGTCCTCCTTCGTAAGTTTTGTATCCGTGGTTTCATAATCTGAGGTGTGGTTTCTTTGCGATGTGGCTGGTAAATACGTTCCGTTCCTTGACACTGTTCGTTCAACACGTACTATTTGTATGTCGCTTTGGAAGAAAGCTTCAGGTAAAGGATGAGAAACAGATCAAAGTTTTGCGTCATGTAATTTTCGAAACCTTTAAAGCACGCTCTCTTCAACTGCAGAGACACTGAACCGTGATGATGTGGTCCTGGTTTTGGGGCGAAGGTTTTCCCAGGGTAGGAGTCAGAGTGGTAAGAAATATGCATCCCTCAGGATCTTGACGGCAAAGAAAACGGAATGCCTCCTTATTGTACCTGTGCACGCGCCTGTGTGTGTGTCCTGTGTGAACGCAGGAGGAGACGAGTCGGTGCTGATGTTCTGGAACAGTGCCCTTCCACGGGAGGTGAAGGATCTGAAGAAACACTGTGAGAAGAGGGAGGAGATCGCAGCCAAGATGAGAGAGCAGCTCCACGACTGACTCAGAGACACGCAACTACGTATGATGTACGGAACCACACCTGGAGGGCATACTTGCTCTGTCTCCTACGAATGATACTCCAACCATAGAACATTCTGGACTGCTTTACTGAGAAACGGGACAACCTAGAGTAGAACACAGCCTAGTCTACATTGACAGTTGCCTAGAAATCTTTCAAAGCTGGCACTACTAGATACTAGGACCTGGCCTTGTATGACCTCAAATGACTCCCATATATCATTGTTATGCTGATCCCTCCACCAGTGATAAAACAACAGTAAATGTTTCCTATAGATTTGTTTAAACATTTTTACCTTTTCTGTAGAATGTACATTAAAAAGGGACAGAAATTCAGTTGGAACATTCTGCTTCGCGCCTTAGATTACCTCATTTTCTGACAGCCATACTTTTCAATGTAACCACCAACCTACCAATGTAATCTAACAATTAAATGTTAAATAACGGTCAAGGAGGTTATTTAACACCGTTATAAGCCGCTGTGATAGAAGCTGTTATTTGCTTTCTGTTAGGTCAGAAGGGTAGAACACTCTGCCATATGCTGTTACCCTACTCAGTGGAACTGCTTAAGACTGCTTTCAGTTTAAAAGGGATACAAATAACATTATTTGTATTATAATTATGAATAATTATAACTTGTGTTGTCATAATGAATCTGGTTAATGTACTCAGGAAAATCTCCTGTTCCCAAATTTGTGTTTACATGTGAAATACCACTACTATAAAAAAAACTGGACACTTAGCCAAATGGAGAGAACTATGACTTCTCTAAAGGCCATATTTGACTATTTATTGTAATGTGTGTTTGTTTACCAGCAAGCCAAGGCACTTCTAACCAGTGTCTTCCCCCTT
This sequence comes from Osmerus eperlanus, assembly GCF_963692335.1. Lineage (NCBI taxonomy): Eukaryota > Metazoa > Chordata > Actinopteri > Osmeriformes > Osmeridae > Osmerus > Osmerus eperlanus. The sequence continues at coordinate 13,686,280 of NC_085022.1, forward strand.
ACCTAAGATGTCAATGAGACACACGGTCCTATGTAAAACTTGAATGTTTTCATTATGTCTAAAAATACATCTCAATAAATTATATTTTATGTATTGTAAGATGGTGTATGGTTATGTTTTTTGTAAAACAAGTTTATGTAAACATAAGATGAGAATATTTGGGTAAATGTACACTTAGTTTTAGTTAAAAAAGTTAGCAAATATGCCAATGACTCAGAATATCCACTAGGCAACTCTCCCAAAAGCCGGAAAACAGCTTATTTTAGTATTTGTTCAACTCAAGTTATACCACCTATATATATTGCACGATGCTGAGATGAAAGCATGAACTGTTGTATTTCACGAGGTGATATTTTTGCCAAACTAGCTAGTTTGTTGTGTAGTAAAGTGTCATTCAACTATCTATCTGATGCTTATTTACTAGGCTATGTTATGTAGTCTGTGTAGTCAGATTATAACAAATACATAATAATGCAGATGCATGTAGTCAGTATAACTTGATTGTTATGCATCATTTTGTGTTCTCTAGCTGGCTTCCATCTAGTAACTTATTTTGTGAACACGATTTGGGATGCATTACCAACTCAGTAGGAATTTACCCATACCGTACTGTGCTAGATACAATGGTACAGTTCTCTAAATGTACAAAAGACACATTACTTCCGTATTTATAAGCAATTACATTTATTTGACATATTAACGAACCGCTTTTCCAGAGGGAATCGAAAAACCAGTCCACCCATTTGAGCCAATATAGGCAAGACTGGAAAATTATTCCCTGACCCCTCACAATAAGGCGATCAAGCAAGCTCCTGGAAAACTTACAGGTTCCTGCCCGTCAGACGGAGAGGATTGTCTAAGGCAGGACGGCCACCAGCTGATGATCGCTGAGCTGTGTGGTGCACTTCAAGTCCCGTATCAGGTTCATCTTGTATTCCTGGTAAGGTATGGTCTTCCCTGCATGAAAGAGAAATAGATAAAAAAGATGGGTGAACAATGCATTGTCAAGGAGATGAAAAAAGTTCACAGGGTACATAGCTATTGAGCACATCGCTCTTACCTACGGCTCCAATCTTCCTATTGTAATCCAGGACACAGCATGGCTTTACAATTCCCTCTTCGGTGACACGGTCCACATTTCCAGTGGCAGCCATTGAAGATGCATGCACAGTGGAAATGACATGCACATCCCTCTTGTCATGCCACTTCACTGCAAGCTGTTGACCGTTCTCCTTGAACTCAACATCTCCCTTTCTCATTTTACAGGTGAAAGGTGGCATCCCCTTCCTGTTGGACCGCACAGTCCCACAGACACCTGTCCCAAGAGACAGAAGATGCTGAAAGAGGGTTGGACTGCTGTACCAGTTGTCCACGTACAGTATACATGGCCTTTCCTCAGGTGTGGAGCAAGCAAGGTCATGACAACAGACCCAGAAAACCCAAGCTCATCATGATGCTGGATGTCTGTTGTGGATCCTGTGCATATGAGCATGTCCTGAACATAGCCAGTACTTACATCACACAACACAAAGAACTTAACTCTGAACATGTGCCTTTTTGCTGAATTGACAGAAGCGCAGCCTACCCTTCCACAGCATCAAGGATTCATCAGAGATCATTGAAAGGACCAAATAAGAGCACTTGCATCTGCCCTTTCGTTGTCCTGATGAAGACAACGGAGAAGGAGAAAACCGTCCTGTGTGAACAGGGAAGCGAAAAAAAGGAGTGGCTAGCATGGGATCCGTGCTCCAGTGCTCTCTCAAAGAGGACTTCTTCACAACACCCATTATTGCCATTAGAAATGAGTAAATTTCTTCTATGTTTGTGGGTAGCCACTTTTAGCCAGCTTTGCTTATAGCAACCCACCACTCCTGGCGCGGTCTTGTCTTGCAACTGCGAGGCGTACCGATTGGTTTCCTCGACGATATCCCTAACCAGGTACTCTGTTAAAAAAGTTTTAAGCAATTTGCCTCAGAAAGAGATGCAGGGGGGGTTCGGACACCAGACTGTGTGTCATCAAACAAAACAGCAGGTCCTGGGGGAAGTTGTTGGCAGCCCTCAGAGCTAACCGCCTCCACTTCATCCCTGCCTCCATCGCCCCAGGCTCAGGGTTAGCAATAGCCACATTGACTGGAAGATCTTTTCCATCCTCACTGTCGTTACTACTACGATCTACAAAATCCCCTTCCTCATCAGAATGAAAAAAAAACTGCTCTAATATCATCCTCGGTCAGTTGCTTTCTTTGTTCGTTTGCCATTTCTTCTCAAATGTTTATTTATGACTGTGCTGAATGTGAGCACAAATCAGATGAGCAGCACTAATCATGTGAGTGCAAAATAATGTAAGGCGCGAAATCACTTGAGTGTCAAGTCTGACTTGATTAGTAAAGTTACTGTGGTAAATGAAACGTGTTTTTTGAAAACAGGTTGTTGCAAATTAGGGGTGTAGTTGCTATTCCGATTTTCAAATATTCACACATGAAGTGATTTTAACATGTGGTTATGATGTGTACACGTTGGTTGTGTGGATAGAGATAAATGGCAGGTAGGCTGCCATGTAGTCTCTTTTGGTTGGCTGCATGGTCGAGTGAGGTGGGAGGGGTCAAATCCACATCGTACCATCTTCTCGCCTATGTCCCTTTATATTTTTGGAGGCGTACCGACTTTTTTACATATCCATCCCTTTATTTACTGTCAATATCTATCACCTAACTTCATTACCAACTATACAATGGACGTATGGATCCTCGGAAGTTCACTGGTGCATTGGTTGGAGTGCCACCTGACCGCCACACGGCCAGCAGGGTTCACCCGAACCCTTGGGCTGGACTACCAGGTCCACTGGATGGGCCGGAGCGGGATGCGCCGGACGTACCTCGGGTCCGGCACCTGCCGTGATGGTCATCCATCTCGGGGGGAATAACCTAGGATCGCACATCATTTGGCGAAACCCCGACTGCATCCACAGGATGTACCGGAGCCAGGCGAGGGGGAGCGCGCAAGGCGCTTGGTGAATGCCGGAGTGGCCGGCTTCATGGGTAGGGTTGGAGTTGCCAACGGCAACATCAGCCACGACCAGGAACATTTCAGGAGGTACTGGTTTCACCTGAACCATAGGGGGAACGAGTTCCTCGGGATTGTCCTAGTCAGCCTGAGGAGCGTCATGTAGGCTAGCTAATGCTTACGAAAAAACACAAAGGCTCTTTTCAGAGCCACCCAAATAAACATAAAATGTGTAATTTTCATAATAATGCACTGATGCGCAGACCGAAACAGTCCCCTAATGCTCACTCGATGCAGACAGTTGTGGGATGTGTTGCTGTGGTTATACCAGTAGGCTAATATGAGAAGGCTATTGATGCCGGTGGGACCTTTGCGGACCCTACCTGCTCCGCAAATAGTCCAGCGGAACGGCAGGTTGTGGGGTGTCTACACCACTTGTCAGTGTTTCTGTGTTCACAGTTGCAAGAGTCTGGAGCGGGAGTGTACCGACCGGTGCCATCAGATGCACGGCTTCCATGAAAGGCACCGTTCTCAAAAAAATCAAAGATGACCGCATGTAAACGAGACGAAAGATGTTTTAGATGCATATTTGTGAATGTAGGCCTATATCTCTGGTTAGTTATACTTAATACATATAGGCTACTCATCTAAACTCTAGTAATCTACATATTTGACAATAATATATATAGAATGTAGAAGTAGGCTAACAAAAACAGAAAACACAGACATTGGTGTCCAGTACGGACCATGTTTGATCTTTAATCTCGACGGGGGAAAAAAGACATCGCATTGGAAGCCATTTCATGGAAAAAAGTATTTACAAAGTAGTACAATAGGAGGACTTGAACCTCATTGATAGCACATAAGTAAACAAAACAAAGACCAGCGTTAAGGATTTTGAAGCACAGCTCACCATAAAAACAAGGTGTTTTGATATCCAAACTATTCAGATAAATATATTTATAATATGTATATATTATATTTACAGAATACCTTAAATATACAACGTCCACCATGTATTCTATAAACAAATGTTATTTAGGCACACTTTTTCAACAATCCTGGGGGGGTTTGGGGGTGATTTAATACCACCCTTTTACTGTTTGGACTATATTATACTTTACACCAAAGAAATGTGGTCAGTATTGCATCGTAATTTGTCATTCGAAGTGGCTACACTGCTACTAATCTCAGTACTTGGCCAGAAATAGGTGTCATATGTACACAGCTATTCTATAAATTGATTACAATACCCCACAGACAGACAGGCCCAGTTCCAACATCATCCGTCACTGACTTCCCTACACACTTGACTGTCTCCTTCTGTGGAACTTGTGTTTTTGTAGGCTTGGGGGGAGATCCCACCTTATTGCTTACTTCTATACTGTCCTTTCAGATCCACATGGAGGGTCCAGAAAGGGTCGTGTAAGTAGTCAGTCAGGAACTGGTTTGGAATAGGGCAGGTGAAATACGGGCCAAACAGATAACATATGTTTACAGACCTTTTTACACTGACGCGGCAAAAAAAGGGGTGAGGACACATGTATGGTAGCAACTACAACATCTACAAAGAATACAGTACAAGTAAAAATGTGTGGATGATCCCAACAACTAAACACACGCAGAAACAGGATTGGCCGGCCTTTGGAGGCGGGGCATGAGGAAAGGGGGAGGGTGTTACGAGTTGCTTTATAAGTCAGACTCAGGCATGTCAGGCATGTCAGCCATCAGGTAGCCAATGCCGTAGCGACCATTGGGCGCCATGCCCGCATCAGGGACTCCGGAGCTCGGCTTGCGGTAGATACTGTTGCCGGGCATGGGTGATGGCGCTTCGCTGGGCGACTTGGCGGCAATCAGGCTGGCGTCGTCGTCCTCTTCGGCCCGGGCGCTCTCCTTGATGATGCGGCCCTTCTTGTAGGAGACGGTGGACATGCCCCCGGCGTTGTCATCGATGATGTTGAAGTAGCGCAGGGCGAAGACCAAGGGCACGGGCAAGATGGCGGCGACCACCAAGGAGATGCACACGGCCAGGCCCCAGGGAGGGTAGCTCAGACTCTTCTCACTAGCCTGGGACACACACACACAGTTACACTAACTTTGCCGTTTTGTGACTTACTCATACATGTATAAAGAGTGTCAGACTTAAAACTCGGTGGCGCTGTATTTACTAGGCACACTGTAAGTAACCACATCTCAGCTACCAGGCACAGTGAACACTATCTCAACAGTGAAACAATAACTAATAATCTCAATCCAATCAAACTGATACAATCAAGCTAATGCTGTACAATATTGAATATGCCAGGGTAAGGCTCAATGAAAGTCTATAATAAGCCATAGTATGATAGTATTTATCCGCTGCTGTAGTATCTACTAAAAGTAAAAGTATCCGATTTGGGGTTCAATCTCCGTCTCACTGTATTACATTTTGTTAAGTGGATATCGCGTTTGTGATATTTTTTCTTAAAGATTAATGATAGTGGTTATGATATATATGAGATATAATAGTGGTTCGTAACTCTTATCATGAAGGCTGCAGTGTTTTAACAAGCTTGAGGGGACCAAAACTGTCCACCTGTGTCTCTGGGACATATATTTGTGGACACAGATGTTTCAGTGTTTTTATACGGTAGGGGACTACTAAAAGCCATCAAATGGAGCAAATGACACCAACCATGACCTTTTCCTCATTTGTACTACATTTATACTACAGTTGAATGTCATCATCCTTTAGGCAAGATTTCAACGGTTCTTTCAATCAGACAAATACCAATTTAGAAGTCTATTCTCCCTGCTTCCACGTCCCAGTCATTCACAAACTGCAGGTTTCCCTGAGAAGGGGGAACTGACTCACCAGGTCCTGTATCCAGGCACTGTAGCTGGGTGGCGTCATGGCCAGCTGGATCAGGCTGGAGCAGAGCAGCAGGATGAGCAGCAGAGGGGTGACGTACTTCCACATGTAGTAGTAGAAGCGGAATGGCGTGAAGCCCAGCATGTCCTTCAAGTCCTCAAAGAACCTGGGAGTGCACAAGGATCGTTATTTGTAGAAGGGAAAACAGCTCATCGGTAGCTATGCTCTGGATCTGCTAGGGTTTTGTATTTTGGAGTCAGTAGGGGGTAATGGTTTATATCAAAGAGTGATGTGACATTGGTTAAGGTAAACCACACGTCAAAATAAACAACACCAAGTCTTTCCTACTTACTTGTCAGTCCCATAGACCCAGGCGACAGCCACGTTCTCCAGGATGACCACTATGAGCAGGGGAAGAGTGGCTGAGTAGTCGTCGAACATGGCCACAAAGTAGTTCCCTGAGCGCTGGACGAATAACAGACCAATGCAGAAGGCCAGCAGGCAACACCCCACTGTTGACAGGAGAGAAAGGACATGTCTGTTACATGGGTCACAATAATGTAAAGTATACTCGCAAAGCAAGTACAAACACACTTACAAATATTGAAGTCAATAAGTATGTAAATATACAAAATGTGTTTGTTGTACACTTCCAATTGTGCAAAAATAAAAGATTCCTAAAATGAAAATGTATTAAGCTCTGATTTTAATGAATTAAATTAGATCAAATTGATTTAAGTATATTCTTTCTCTAAGCGTAGGGTGCCCTTTTCTCTGACCTGTGAGGATCTCCTTGCGGACTTTAAAGGTGTCCACTATGGGTGTGATGATTCCCTCAATGGTGCCAAACATGCTGCCGAGGCCCAGGTTGACCAGCATCAAGAAGAACATGACAGACCAGAACGGCGAGGCAGGGAAGTGGGTCATGGCCTCGGTAAAAGCGATGAAAGCTAAACCTGTTCCCTGGACAGCCTGAGGAGGAACAAAATACAAATAAAACATATTTAGTAAAGACTAAAGAAATAAAGTTAACCCAATAATGTTTGAGGTATTACAAAATTATACCGAAACCAATTTATTTGCACATGCCTGAGTCCAATCCGGATTGGTTTGCATGAATCATATGACAGTAAAAAACAACTCTAACAAGATTACAAACAAGATGACTATCTATTTCCTGTATCACCTTCCATTACTTGACCCAAGCAACATGGAGCCATGTTGTCTTGAACAAGCCATCCCTTTACTCTATCATCATGTCTACCATTGCTGTGTTTGATGTAGCATTTTCTCAGAAGGGTACTTGGCCAATTTCATTCATTATTCACTGCTTTGGAACACGCTCAAGTAAGGACCAAGGAAAAGAAACATGATGCATTTGTACAGTATAGCCATGGGTAAAAATAACATGGATTTGATCAAAACAGAAACCACAATGGAGTTTTCTTGGAATGATAATTAATAACCGCTCCAACAATATGTAGAAAAGTTCTTTACATTGTTTGCATCTTGAAGTATAGATGCCTTTTATGGATGCTGTTTATGTTGAATAACTTAATTGGTTAACATACATATAGTGCCAAACAAAATTACAAAATATTCTGTAAATGCGTTAAAAGTGAGTACCAAAGACAAACAACATGGATTATTATAATTAATGTATACGTAACCAGGTAATTTAAACAGGATAATTTACCATATTCAAAATATGTAGTAGTTGTGCACAGATTTTCTTTTTAAATGACTCAATATGAGAGTATTTGATTCTCCAGAAAGAACGCACCTTGTTGAGTTCTTCCTCAATGCTGCAGGAGTCCAAGCCAAGGCGAGGGTAGTCACTCTCAGTCACCCCCTTGATGATATCTATCATCTGTCTGTAGTCCTCGGCACTGACATGACTGAAGTTAATGTGGTGGGGTATCATTTGGGGACTGATCTCGTTCCCCAGGAAACCCTCGATTTTCTTAGAGTTCCTAAAATAACATCAGAGGAGATTGTAAATCCAAGTCAAAATGGCGTCATTCCCCATGAATGACACAGGGTACTTAATCAAGCAACCTATAAGGGCAAATACAGATCCAGATGTGAGACAAAATGTCACCCAACCCTCATCCCAGTCTGAAAAAGATGCACAGGTGTGTGTATGTCACTCACAGCGCGACACACTTGGCGTTCATGATGTTGGCCTTGAAGCCCAGCACGGCAAAGACCACCAGTGTGGCCAGCACAGAGGTGAAGAAGTTGATGAAGGAGACGAGCACGGCGTCAAAATGGCAGTTATTGTCTCGCTTGTTGTAGCTGGAAAAGGCGATGACGCCGCCGAAGCCCAAGCCCAGAGCGAAGAACACCTGAGTGGCTGCCTCTCGCCACACCTTGGCTTCCAGCATGATCTCCAACTGACGACACACAACACAGTTTACTTAAGGACCCTACTTTACTGTGCAGTATGCAGAATCTAGACTTCCTCCCCGGACACCTGTATGTATCTGAAGCTAGCTACACAATAAGGATTAAGACCCAGACAGGTTTCTGCCCTATTTCTGGCTTCTAACAATGGACACCACTAAGTTAGACGGTTCTGAAACGCTGAATTGCTTTCACACAATGTTTTGTTGTAGGGGACATTTGAGTTTTGTTTAAAATTAGTACTAACCATTAGATTAAAAAATTATAAAACTTAAACCAACATCATTTCAATTCTACATAATTGAAGGTATTTTGTCACATGAATTACACATTTGCCTTAAATCCATTTGACAAAACTACAACGTTTTGCTATAATCTTTTTATTTGTGTGTGTTTACTTTTATTATCTCCATTGTATACATCAAAAGTTAAGATCAAACACAGGACGCAGCACACTAAGAATGTGTTTGTGACTGACTAATTTACTCCTATACACTTACTGTGACCAAAATAAAAACCACAGCCAGTTTTAGCAGAATACAGACATGCACAACTCCAGCGCCACTCTGATTTCCCTCTCCCAGCCCACATGAGATGTCTGGGGAGACTTTAACGTCTTAAGATGTCTCCCGCTTGAGAGGAGGCTGACACGTGAGATGCTGTTGTGAATGAATGTGGTGTGTTAGTTACATTAAAGCAAGTGAGTCCTGTTTCTATGGCAAACGAGGAGCGGAAAGAAGATTGCCGCCAAATGGATTCCAATGCCCAGGCCTCACTAAGTTAACCTAGTACAGAAGTGTATTACGATGTGAATCTTTAAAGATTCACATCGTAGTCTATTTTTTCACATCCGACTCATTTCTATTTAATAGAGCGTCCCTTCTGTCTTCTATAGAAATGTAGAAGCACGATCACTAAACAAAGTAAAAAATATAGACAAGCCTTCAAGGAAGAGACAGAGAAAGCTCTAAAGCCTTGTAGCTAGGGTTGATGGGTAGAAGCACTTTCAGTGGAAATCATTGAGTTGATGGAAAGGTACCTTGGGTGTAAACATGTGTCGGATCCCGTCCACGGAGCCCTTGAGGAGCAGAGCCCGGACCAGGAAACAGATCAGCACCACGTAGGGGAACAGAGAGCTGAAGTACATCACCTGCAAAACCACAACAGAATCAGCACTCTGTGAAAGTGGCTAGTGCATACACGGGTTCATGATTATAATGATAACATAGTTGGTATAGTGTTTTCTTACTTCATCCATCAATCTTGCCTGTCTGCCTGCCTACCTTCTGTCCTTCCATCCTTTATCCCCTGACAATCACTTATATTCACAAATGGATTGGGGACAACTGTATGGGGACAACATTCTTTCACCAAACAGACCATCTTTCATCACAAATGATATGAAGGAGGAGAGGAGCGCGCACGATTGCAAAGGGGACCAGCGGATGTGAACTGGACTGTGACCAATAAATATCTGCACAACAACCTTTCAGGCGGCTTTCTGTCCCTAGCATGACCTGTGGATCGCAGTCATTCTCTTACAAGTGCCCTGCCCATGGGGAGCCTCCTTTACAGGCATACAGTCAACGGATACAGGGCGCTAAATGATGGTGCTGCACAACAATGGGGGCCCTTTCCGAGGCGAGTACTGCACGAGACCACATAGGTGTTCTATGCTAAAGGATGCTGGATTCCAGGCCTTTGTCTCATTGGCTGACAAGACTGACGGGGGTGTGTGGGGGGTCTTTGCTTTATGCTTGACGCCTCTACTGTTTTATCTCAGGACTGGGGAACTCTTTCAGAGGGAGGTGGAAGAGGGAGTTTAGAGTTATAGGCATGGGAGGGAAGTTAGAAGTTTGCATCACCACCCACATATCCCAACTGAGATTTGTGGGGTGAGGATGTGGTCAGTGAGGGATTAAATCCCGGCCTTGGTTAAGTGTTAAGTTCACTTGGTCCTTGGGGAAAATGATGGTTGACTTATTATATCTATGTACTTAAGTTTGTGATATAATTAATGTATCGTACAATGTCTACACTACGACAAATATTTAAGGGAATATATAAAAGTAATGTATTCAAATAATGCATTAAAGTGCATTTTAAATAAATCCTATTTCAATTGACATTAGCAGTCCAGTGTCATCTACAAATGGGCACTACATATAAGTTAGCAAGCTACAACACAATTAAATACAGCTTGACAAAATCCCTGTCCATCAATTTGATGTGAAAATGTAATTGAACCATTCAATCCTTACATTTACATCTAGCTTCTTCTTTCTTCCCTTCTTTGCCAAACAGTCTTTTTTTCACACTCTCGGCAATCAAACCAAGCAAAAGAGCGGGTATAACCATGGCAACTGAAACGGTCTGCTCCCTCTTTTCCTCTCTCACCCAACCAACCACCCACACACACCCACACACATCCCCCCCCCCCCCACACACACACACACACACACAGAAATGGAAAAGAAATGCAGATGGTAGTGACGAGATTTAGCCGAATGGGCTTTTTTCAGAAAAGGGGGGCCAACTGGACATTAATATTCTTTTGTGTGACCAAACCCTGATTAATCTTCAAAGGGCCTTCCTTGTTGGGCCTTCACAGGGGAAAGTGCACAGCCATTTTCACAAAGCCATACAGATGTATGGCAGGGTGCAAAGAGGATCTGAAATTATAGTATTAAGCATTTCTATGCTATAAAAAATATAAATATGTTTGTGTGATTAGATATAATTTTTTTCAACTACAAATCCACCATATTTACTGTTTTTAGTCCACAATGAACAGCTTGTATAAATAAGTCAACCAGTTACATATAGCAAACCTTGACATGATAATGTCAACAATAAGTGGGATTATGTGTTAACACTGCACACCAGGTAGTTGTTTAGAATTGACTAGAACTCTTGCAGCATGTGTAAGATTGTCATATGTAAGATTCTCCTGTTAAAAGCATGTGCAAATACTTCTGTGAAAGTTCTCATGCCACCATATGTAGTTCCCATATAGCATATGTTTTCATGCCATATGATTTAGGAGTGGACTTTTAAACTTTCAGTTGTCAAGTCCTCAGGTCATATGATTTAAAGTTGCATTCATGAATTTTAACGAAAAAGAAGTGTCTGCAGAGGTGCGAGATGTTAAGGAACTGGGTTCAAAATATCAAGAGTTGCATTGTGGTGAGAAATGCTAGACTTGCTATACTTGGCTAAAGGGCCCAACTTCCTAGAACTAATAACTAGGAGCCTTATTTATAAAACAGTGTGTAGGATCCATACAAAAAGTGTATGTGTGCACAAAAGCCGAAATAGCAAACGGCCCCCAAAAAATATATTTATCAAACCGGTTAAAACCGGACCTGGAAATGTGCACACGTGGATCAGCCTCCCTCACCCCACACCCCCATTCAACCATGTTCAATAGCACTTTATGAATGTGGATGCATCGAAAAGAGCCTGCTTATCAATGGTTCTTCATGGTGAACCATGGCAACATCCGAGAGGAAGACCCAGAAAATAAATTTTACTGACCCAGAAAGCAAGGCACAGTCATGTTCACTACAACAATTTTACACACAAAAAGTAGCCTATTTGAAAACTTAAATTGTACTTGGTGATATGTGCACAGTATTAGAAGATATCTTTAAAAACTTGTGAAGCTCTGTTCAGTAGGGTAAGCCAGTAGGGTACATCTTGAGAATATAAGGGGCTGTGACCTCTCTTTCTTTGCAACATTTTTGTTCTTGCCTGCATTGCTTTAGTGGGGACTGTATGGCAGAAGATAGGAGTTCAATAGAACTGAACAAGCAGACCAGACAGTTGGGATAATATCAGTAAGAGGTACAATGGAAGGGGTCAAATCACAACACCTAATTTAGATAGTGAAGGGCTCTGTCCCAAACCTATTACAAGAAAGAACCAGATTCTAAAGTATTTTTTCAAATCAGTACGGAACCAGGTACTTTGGGACAAACTTGACAATATACTGTATCTTGACCAGCCCTGAGCTGACAGAACAGAGCTAAAAGAGGAAGAACGGGGAAAAAAAAGAAATATCCAGGAGATTAAAAACTGCGAGAAGTGGACCAATTTGTGCAACCTTGACCTTGAAACTGTTTGACTAATGCGGTTCATATGACACAAGAAAACCTAGAAGGCTCATGCAGCCTAAGCCTTAAAAGCCCATATTGGTATGAGTTAATCAATATAATGCTAGTCACGATACTGTCAACTCCACTACACTCAGCAACAGTATGCTAAAGTAAGCTTATCTAGCCCCCATAATTGGTTCACATGACCATGATCTGTCAAGAGGCATCAACAGTAGGTCCAACAGCATGTCTTTTAACCAAGCAGCCATGAGGAACATCTCCTTCCTTTGACCAAAGCCTCCTCCATTAGGTACTGTTGGCATACACTTGGCAAGAAAATTCCCCTTGTATTGTTCTCCATGTACAGTACCAGCATCCTGTATCGCAGGTCACAGATGTGACCAACCAGTTAACTGGGCCAGGTATCTCTGCTAGTGCACCATGTTGAATAGTACAGTAGGTCAAGCTATTTTCGTTTCCTTTTGTCTTTGTACTTAAAGTGAAAGTCAAAGAGATTTTTGGTCATATGCACATTATAACATAGGTCATACTAGGCAATTGTATTATTTCGACAAGGCTGAAGCAATCTAGTAGGCATAGAAAAATCTAATATAAATAAAAAAGTATCTCTTTGCCTTAGGCAAGATAATCAGGTTCACTCTCTCTTGATGAAACAAATATAAACCTACCTTTTTACCTCTGCCACTTTTCTACCATGAACTCGTCTCACTCTTACAGACGGTCATTTTGATCAATTTTCTTCTTTCATTATCAACACTCCTTCAAAGATAAGATATCTTTGATTTGTCCCTGTCGTCGATCTCTCACCTTGCCAGAAGACTGAATCCCCTTGATCATGGCCAGACACACCATTGACCAGGCGGCCAGAAGACACAACGTCATCCTCCAGTTGAGGCCACCACCCTCAGCTATGGTATCTGAGATGTCCAGGGCCTCACGGTACCAGTAGTAGGTGGTGGCCGAGCTCTTCTCACATTCTGGCACCACGTCTGCAGGAAACACAGAGACTTAGTGAACAGAGCTCTGTGAAGTGGGAGCTTAGCTCACACTACACCCCAACCACCCCACCCCCCCCTGACACTATAACCCCCCCCCCTCCTCTACCATATGTCACTGTGAATAAATAAACACATTTAACATTAGATAGCAAACGCTGGCACACTCAAATGTCACGCGAAGGCGGCAAACTCCTGCAAGTTAGCGGCACGTTTGTTGTGTTCAAGTACATCTCGCATGGTCTTGTTTCACAGCTTCGGTAAGCTGATCTCAGCTTTGGTGTGTGTGTAGACTTACATGTGCTGGTTTTGTTTTTGACCAGTGGACACTCATGCCAGGGCAGAGGTTGCTGGAACGACTGGGAAAAGTAGAAAAGACTCCACCCAATGATGACATTGTAGTAGAGCGCCACGAAGAAACACACCTGCAAAGAAAATCAGTCAAAATTCTAGATTATAAGATACTACTTCTCAGCAGGGATGTTTCAATGGTCTCTTGACATCGGGACCCCAATGTCCATCCCTAAACCTCTGCCTGATTGCATGACTCACATTGAGAGGTAGAAAAAGATACAGTCACTTGTGGAATTGGTTTATGCTGGCTAGGCTTTGAGGCCCCAGGTTGTGCTTTCATGGCAAATGCAGTTACACTTGAGACGGTTTTACTCCACGTATGTCAACAAGTTGAACTGTCTGTGCCCCCTTATCTACGTTTGAACAGCAAAATAAAATGAGTGTGCGTGCTGCTGTGTACAGTATCGATTGGTGTCTCGTGTCATTATTTGTTGCCCACAGTTAGAATTGGCAGTGCCCCTGACTCACCATACAGCTAGCAAAGCCGATGCCCCCCAGACGAGGGCTGATGTAGGTCCACACCCCGATGCTGCCGCGCCGGATACGCTGGCCCACAGCCAGCTCCAGGAAAAACAGGGGGATGCCAATCACCACCAGCAGGATCAGATAGGGCACCAGGTATGCTCCTTTTGAGAGAACACACACACACAGGGGGGTTCAAAGAAACATCACTTTTTCTGTCACCAAAACCCATTTGTCGTCCTCTCCATGTTGTATAGCAACAAGTGTGTGTTGCACATCTCCGTTAGTACTGTCCTAATTATGTAGGGTCCAGCTAAAAACTGTACTAGGAGTTTTAAAAGATTCTCCATTAAAAAGGACCCCTGACATACATTACGCCTCATTATTTTGTCCACATTCTACAAATATGTCATTCCTCTGTAGACTGCTTCAGGGTGAGCCTTCTATCTGTACAGAACGTACAAGCTGTGCTCTCAGACTGGTTCTTCTTACAGACCCCTCTGAGGGCATCAGAACAGGCAAATGAACCATGAGGCTGGAAGACACATGATGTTGTGAAGAGTATTAACCACCCTTTGTTCCCAGGAAAAGATCTGTGCTTGCTGAACAGTATTTGGTTTGAGCAAGGAGTTTCTGCATCTGGATATAGAGTAGTGTCTTTAGTGGTTTGGGAGGTCCTGTGTAATACGCGTTTAATGGTAAACTGGATGGCTACAACTGATAATTATAGAAGGGTTCATGCTAATCTCCTTTTAGCGTAAAAACACTGTTTTTACCTATTCGCTAAACCTCAATGATGCCTGAAGGGAATTTGGGAGTGTCACATGTACACTTGATGAAGCATGTCTATGATTCAGTGAGGCTGTCACGGTCCCAGATTATCTGAAGATGCAACAGGGTGTCTAGACTGGACAGTGTTGTGGTAGACGTAACCACTTACGTAACAAGTGCACAGACATGCTACATTTTACAGTGTATATAGTGAAATATATGCTACATAAATACTGTTAGAACTATGCACTTTTCATCCTGGATCTTCTGCCGTACTTTCTATCTGCCCCATTTATAAATCGCTTTGGATTTAAAAGCATCTGATAAATGAATACAATCCAAAATGGAAATATGCCTTGTGCGTTCAAATACACAGCTTATCCAGAGAGGTGTAAAAAAAGCTTATGTTGGGAAACAGCCTGACTGGAGCAGACACACACAGAGATGCACAGACATACAATCAATGCAGGTTGCAAGGGCATGCAGAAAACAGAGGGTGGGTGAGCATACACAAAGTGGAAGATTATGACAGATCATGGCAACCTCAGGTGTGTCACTTGAATGTAATTACAGCAGTAATAAGCAGGGTGGCTAGTGTCATTTAAAACACACCTGGAAAACATGACAATGTGCAGGTGGTGGCTACAAGACACACACACTTGAAAGCAGGTACACACAACCAGAAATTGTCGATTTATATATTCTAATATATAGCTTTGAACATTTATTTATCATTGTGATTTCGATAAGCATAAGAAAGAAATAGGCACACACATGGAATGCATAACTTATCTCTATGTAGTATAGAGAACAGAAAACCAGGGACATCATCTGCTTGATCATGACAGAAAAATTGGCTTTTGAAAATCTGTATTGTAATACAGAGGAATGCTACTCTGGAAGAAATGTTTTTACCGTAGAAGTGTACACTGATTTGGTAAAACAGTGTTAGCATTCAATTATCACAATTATTTCAGTTGTTGCATGCTGGTTTGATAAACATTTGTGTATTTTGGAGTGCTGTGATGTCATCAGAAGGTGTTTGCCTGCAGGATGGTAGAGAGGCAGGGATGGCAAAGACAGAGTAATCGTCACACAGTCACATGAATACTGTTATGGTGATTTTGAGACCTCCGATTGGCAAGGTGACTGAGCAACAGCTGCTTTTGACAGGAAGGACAACACAGTGAGGGGTCTGCCTCAAGGAACACCATCCCCTTGTAAATTGTATTTGAAACCAATGTGCCAAAACGCATCCAAGCACAGTCACACATGCAGTGACCTAAAAACTCACGCACACATCCTTCTTCTTGCCTCCAGATAGAAAAGAACGACACAGACTCTCTCTCTTTATGTCTAACACACGCACAATTACTTGATTTGGAAAGTTGTTTAGAAGCCTTTTGAACCAACCCTATGTTCTCCTTACTTTGTTCAGTGGCGTAAATAAGACAGATAGATAAATCAGTGACCTATCACTCACCTCCTCCATTCTTCTGACAAAGGTAAGGGAACCTCCAGACATTCCCGAGCCCTACAGAGAAGCCCACCTGGGCTAAGATGTACTGCAGCTTGCTGTTCCACGCGGGCCTCTCCTCATCGCCATCCGAACCTTCCTCCACATCATTCTCTTCTCTGCCGTCCTCCTCATGGCTCACGATCAGCGAGCTCTTCTTGAAGGAATTGTCGCACGCGTCCTCGTTGGAAAGCAGGTCTTTGACAGATTCCGTGACATCGTCGTCAAGCTCTCTCTTGACGGCCTTGCTGTTTTTGGGCATTTGATAAAGCGAACCAGATCAAGGGGCGGAACGTCTTTGAAGTCAGTGAGACAGTCTGCGGAGTCACGTAATACAGTGTGGTACAAGCACTGGCAGAACAGCCAAGTTGATGAGTGAGGGGTTGGAGGAAGGGTTTGTTTGTTGTGTAAGATGGAGGGGTTGTGGAGGACGAGGTTTATTTCTTCATTATCACCAAGTGTCTGAAGGAGACAAAAGTGAAAGAAACATTAAAATGTGCACACTTCTCTTCAGGCTTCAGGGTGCATATTTTTTGATTGTCCTCACTGTTATGTAAGGTACATATGACCTGTACATTTCAAGTTTAGTCTAATGAAAAAGAGAGGGATGGTAATACTCCCTATACAAGATAGTAGGTGGGCATGTTATTGGAAAATCAACATTCATTTTTTAAAGTGTGATGCAAGGTTAAGCAGAGATTAGTTCATGTGAAACCCCTAAAAGTTTCAGTTCTGTTCGTCAAGAAAGCTGGAACATAATGCAAAACATAATATAATGTTCCATAGATTAAGGCCGTAGCCATGGAGTCAACATTGGGGCAAAACCTTTTACGTTTAGTTGTGAATATGATTACATTTTATAGGATAATTTCGGACAGCGTGCGTGGTTGCCATTTATATATATATATATTTTTTATATCAATATATTGGGGGGGGGGACATTTTGAACAGATTTGAATATTGGGGTCCCCCCCAATATATATTATGATTACGGCCCTGCCATAGGTTATTAAAGTATTCATAGCCTACTATAAATAAAGCTAACATTAACCACTGACCTTGACAGTAACATTCAACCTTCTTTGACCAATGATCCACCCACTTAGTTTAATAATAGCAAAATTGTATCAATAGCATTTCTTCTGCAATACTAATACAAATGATAAAAAAGGAAGGATAGACTGAAATACTCAACCAGATAAAAGCAAATGAAGTATCTCTGTTTCCTCATAAGAAATTCTATAATTCTATAATTCTGTGAGCAATAACTTTACAAACATTTTATTCATTCTTTAAAATGTATATTTGGAGTTGCCTTTAGGCTACCTACACACAACATAGGGTATCATTTAATAACCTAATAGCCTACATCACATGGCAAGGTCTCTAAAGGAAATCCCTTGTCCGCACATGTCCCCACAATCTATAAAAGGACATTATTTATTAATTCGTCGCAAAAATGCTATGGTCATAACACGGAAAGGAGTTTTCCTATGACAGGTTTGCCTGATACAAAGGCTATTATGTTGCCACCCGCCTAAATAATTCAGCCCCCGACGCAGAGCACGAGGCGATTTGCATATGAACCCAAACACTCGTTTTCCTCACTGGCACAGTAGGGTTGCTGGCAGATGGAAATATAGAGATAAACAGTATTACCTGTTCAATAAGCCTACACGCGCCATAGTCAATTGTAATTTCATGTTTTAAATGCTACATTGTTAGTAAAATGTCCTCCCTAAAATAAAACAATGTCGCTGCAGAATGGATCAGCAAATTGCCAACCCCGGTTTAAGTGATTAATAGATTCCCTTTACCACTTTCAGATTAACCTCGTTTGTAAAGCACTGGGCGTCATTAGATTTTCACAATATTAGGCTAATGATTTTCGGCATCTTAAATAGGCCTATATATAAATATATAAATTATCCTAATGTAGCCTACATTTTGCACTTGTAGGGTACGACATACATGTCACTTTCTACAAACGTGTTAATTGACTAATTGTTTAGACTACTTTATTTTAAGATATAGGCTACTATGAGATGGACTGCATGGAACATGTATGACTGAAAATGTGTAGGCTACAGCATCAACCGAACATTTGTAAATGAGGCCTTTAAAAATAGAAGAGAAAAATGCGTGTTCAAAGGCATATGGTGTGTGGCTCATTGTGCACTCAAGAACAATTTGTTCAGAAAACGTACATAAATTAATTGATCCCCGCCCAGTCCTTATGCCATCCATGTGCAGTATTTCATCATTCGCTACCCCCATCCTGCGTATCCGCATATAAACAAAAATAAACCTATTACAATGAAGAAAAACCATCCTCAGAATTAAAATATAAAAGAAGCTTACTTTTTTTGAAAAATTGTCGTCCTTTTCTGGATAATGCGTCTCAAGGAATGAAATTGTGAGAGCACATACATGGGGCAGACATTATCACTTGCTTCTCTGGTCCACGATTGCCGGTGTGTGAACAGACATACCGCCTCGCCTTGTCAAGGTATCATCAGAAGGATGTGGCGCTTAAATAGGGGTGCTTCAAGCCTCAGTCGTTTAGTTATTTACGTAAATACAAAGATTTTTGTACTCATCTAATTGTGTATGATTATGGACATGTATAAAACCGATAATTAATGCCGCCTTCCGCTCACAAATCCGTAATTTAGCTTCAATACCGTAAAACCAGACCCGTCGTCCACCCATCAGAACTTTGGTATGTTCCACTACGAAAAGCCCCCTATAAGCTCCTTCACCAGGCTGGTGGGGGTTGGTATACAGTGTGTGATATGGTTACACGCCATAATTTACAAGCGCGATATTGTGGGACTAAGATTGTTTATTTAAGTCAACATTAAAGCACAATGCGCATCCGCTTTAGGCTACTGGAGGATAGAGTGCGAACATGTGATTTCTGCTTAATTTAATGAAAGGTCATTGTAGGCTAGATTTACCGCTGCGATATGTTTGTATCAATCAGTTAACCTTATTTTGAGCAATATGCATTTCACTGTAAGTGGTATAGTTGGCATGACATTTTAATTTCGAATGCAACCATGTATTTATACAGTAGGTCTGTTGATGCCAATGTACAGTTCGCATGAGTGTGCGTAAACTACACCCCCTGCTGAATAACCACCCTGAATAAACCAACCAGAGATCATGAAGAACGGTTCTCCAACTTTTTTTATCAACATAATATCTCCCTCTATCTCTGTTTTGGGGTGAGTATTTCTGGTGGAGTGTTCACACAGGAATCCACCATTAGTTCAGTTTAACAACTGTACTCTCCAACCCAGTTTTATCAAACCTCCCTGCCTACAACACATCTTTTGGCTGAAATGTAAACTGCCAAGAAATATTCTACACAGGAACCCTCCCTTTCTGTCAGAGCCCAGAGAGTGCAGCCTGAGCAGACATAGATATTGATTGTTCCTAGTAGAGTATCTCTTCTATGTAGGCTAACAGCTCCCCAACAAAGCATTCTCTCAGTGAGTTCAACAGCCCCCTACCATGTACACAAGTGTGGCACCAGATTAATAAACACAGTTCTCAACAAAGTGGAGTTTTGAATGTAACATTTAGCAAGAAACTGAGGTTTGTCAAGGAACACACACACAACAAACACCCGTTAGGTCAAGGACAGGTTTGTGTCTGTATTGTGTATTCAAAGGGGTGGGGGTGGGGATGATGTAGTCTTCAGGATGACTCTGATGTTATTGACTGGAATGACGACGCCTTCTTCTCAGCTGAGGATGGTGACTTTCCTCGTAAGACGTGCCCAGGCCCTGAAAGTCCTTAGTAATGTCTTTGTCTTCAGGATATATATAAATATATATTAAAAAACACTCCCGACATCATCATATGGTCACAAGGTCACCTGACAGAAGGTTCTGGTGACTGGGCTGTTACAGAATGATAGATTTATCATTGCAAATGAGAACATGAAGATGGTCTCTTCTGCTTTAAAGGGAAGATATCACATTGCGAGACTTATCGTGGCCTTTTTTTTCAATATTTTCCCTCAATAGCTTGATTCCGGAGCTATTCTAGTTGTAATGTGCTTGATTTAAGCAAGTAAGATTGTTTTTGAAAGCATCAGCTTCCCCTCCCTGAGTCACCACCTTACCGCGGTGGAGGGGTTTGCGTGTCCTAATGATCCTGGAAGCTATGTTGTCGGGGGCTTTATGCCCCTGGTAGGGTCACCCAAGGCAAACAGGTTCCAGGCGAAGGATCAGACAAAGCGTGGCTCAAAAACTACCATGAAGAAAAATAACAATGGTTCTCAGTTGCCCCTGCCCGGAAGCGGGTCACCGGGGCCCCCCCCTGGAGCCAGGCCCGGGGGTGGGGCTCGATGGCGAGCGCCTGGTGGCCGGGCCTTTTCCCATGGGGCCCGGTCGGGCACAGCCCGAAGAGACAACGTGGGACCCCCTTCCAGTGGGCTCACCATCCGCAGGAGGGGTCATGGGGGTCGGGTGCAGTGCGAGACGGGCGGCGGCCGAAGGCGGGGGCCTTGGCGGTCCGATCCTCGGCTGCAGAAGCTAGCTCTAGGGACGTGGAACGTCACCTCGCTGGCGGGAAAGGAGCCGGAGCTGGTGCGCGAGGTAGAGAAGTTCCGGCTAGATATAGTCGGCCTCGCCTCGACGCACAGCATCGGCTCCGGGACCAGTCTCCTTGAGAGGGGCTGGACTCTCTTCCACTCTGGAGTTGCCCTCGGTGAGAGGCGTCGAGCTGGGGTGGGAATACTTGTTTCCCCTCGGTTCGGCGCCTGTACGTTGGGGTTCACCCCGGTGGACGAGAGGGTAGCCTCCCTCCGCCTTCGGGTGGGGGGACGGGTCCTCACTGTTGTTTGTGCTTATGCACCAAATGGCAGTGCAGAGTACCCACCCTTTTTGGAGTCTCTGGGAGGGGTGCTGGAAAGCGTTCCTCCCGGAGATTCCCTCGTCCTCCTGGGGGACTTCAATGCTCATGTGGGCAATGACAGTGAGACCTGGAGGGGCGTGATTGGGAGGAACGGCCCCTCCAATCTGAACCCGAGCGGTGTTTTGTTGTTGGACTTCTGTGCTAGACACGGCTTGTCCATAACGAACACCATGTTCAAGCATAAGGGTGTTCATATGTGCACTTGGCACCAGGACACCCGAGGTCTCAGTTCGATGATAGACTTTGTAGTCGTGTCGTCGGATCTGAGGCCGAATGTCTTGGACACTCGGGTGAGGAGAGGGGCGGAGCTGTCAACTGATCACCACCTGGTGGTGAGTTGGCTACGATGGTGGGGGAAGATGCCGGTCAGGCCTGGCAGGCCCAAACGTAATGTGAGGGTCTGCTGGGAACGGCTGGCAGAATCCCCTGTCAGAAGGAGCTTCAACTCCCACCTCCGGGAGAGCTTCGACCATGTCTCGGGGGAGGCCGGGGACATTGAGTCCGAATGGGCCATGTTCCGGGCCTCCATTGTTGAGGCGGCTGACCGGAGCTGCGGACGCAAGGCGGTCGGTGCATGTCGCGGCGGTAACCCTCGGACTCGGTGGTGGACGCCGGAGGTGAGGGAAGCCGTCAAGCTGAAGAAGGAGGCCTATCGGACTTTGTTGGCTGGTAGGACTCCAGAGGCAGCTGATGTGTACCGGCAGGCCAAGCGGAATGCGGCTTTGGCGGTCGCGGAGGCAAAAACCCGGGCGTGGGAGGAGTTCGGCGAGGCCATGGAGAATGACTTCCGAACGGCTTCGAAAAGGTTCTGGACCACCATCCGGCGACTCAGGAGGGGGAAGCAGTGCACTGTCAACGCTGTATATGGTGGGGATGGTGCGCTGCTGACCTCGATGGGGGACGTCCTGGATCGGTGGAAGGAATACTTTGAAGACCTCCTTAATCCCACCAACACGCGTTCCGACGTGGAGGCAGAGTCTGGGGACATTGGGGGGGGCCCTTCTATCTCTGGGGCTGAGGTCGCCGAGGTGGTTGAAAAGCTCCGCGGTGGCAAGGCCCCTGGGGTGGATGAGGTCCGCCCGGAGTTCCTTAAGGCTCTGGATGTTGTAGGGCTGTCTTGGTTGGCACGACTCTGCAACATCGCGTGGACATCAGGGACAGTGCCTCTGGACTGGCAGACCGGGGTGGTGGTTCCCCTCTTTAAAAAGGGGGACCGGAGGGTGTGCTCCAACTTTAGGGGGATCACACTCCTCAGCCTCCCTGGGAAAGTCTATTCAGGGGTGCTGGAGAGGAGGGTACGTCGGATTGTCGAACCTTGGATTCAGGAGGAGCAATGTGGTTTTCGTCCTGGCCGTGGAACTGTGGACCAGCTCTATACCCTCGGCAGGGTTCTGGAGGGTGCATGGGAGTTCGCCCAACCAGTCTACACATGTTTTGTGGATTTGGAAAAGGCGTTCGACCGTGTCCCTCGGGGGCTCATGTGGGGGGTGCTCCGGGAGTACGGGGTACCGGACTCCCTGATCGGGGCTGTTCGGTCCCTGTACGACCGGTGCCAGAGTTTGGTCCGCATTGCCGGTAGTAAGTCGAACTTGTTCCCGGTGAGGGTTGGACTCCGCCAGGGCTGCCCTTTGTCACCGATTCTGTTCATAACTTATATGGACAGAATTTCTAGGCGCAGCCAGGGCGTTGAGGGGGTCCGGTTTGGGGACCTCAGGATCGGGTCGCTGCTTTTTGCGGATGATGTGGTCCTGTTGGCTTCATCGGGCCGTGACCTCCAGCTCTCACTGGAGCGGTTCGCAACTGAATGTGAAGCGGCTGGGATGGGAATCAGCACCTCCAAATCTGAGGCCATGGTTATCGACCGGAAAAAGGTGGAGTGCAATCTCCGGGTCGGGGAGGAGATCTTGTCCCAAGCGGAGGAGTTCAAGTATCTCGGGGTCTTGTTCACGAGTGAGGGAAGGATGGAGCGCGAGATCGACAGGCGGATCGGTGCGGCGTCCGCAGTGATGCGGGCTCTGCATCGGTCCGATGTGGTGAAGAAGGAGCTGAGTCGAAAGGCGAAGCTCTCTATTTACCAGTCAATCTACGTTCCTACCCTCACCTATGGTCACGAACTGTGGGTAGTGACCGAAAGAACGAGATCGCGAATACAAGCGGCCGAAATGGGTTTTCTCCGCAGGGTGTCCGGGCTCTCCCTTAGAGATAGGGTGAGAAGCTCGGTCATCCGGGAGGGGCTCAGAGTAGAACCGCTGCTCCTCCGCGTCGAGAGGGGCCAGTTGAGGTGGCTCGGGCATCTGATAAGGATGCCTCCTGGACGCCTCCCTGGTGAGGTGTTCTGGGCACGTCCCACTGGGAAGAGGCCCCGGGGAAGACCCAGGACACGCTGGAGGGACTATGTCTCTCGGCTGGCCTGGGAACGCCTCGGGGTCCCCCAGGAAGAGCTGGTGGAAGTGGCCGGGGAGAGGAAAGTCTGGGCCTCCCTGCTTAGGTTGCTGCCCCCGCGACCCGACCCCCGGACAAGCGGAAGATGATGGATGGATGGATGGATGCACTTCAACATTTCCTCTCTTAAAACGAACCAATTTCTGATTATCCAACATGATTAGCTGGGTAAAACCACAAGTTTTTTTACGTTATCAAGTCTTGTTGGATCACTGATATTTCCTGAGACAGCATGAAGAAAGAAACCATTTTAGAAAATGAAGAAAGGGCTGTTGTGTGCAATGAGTTACAACACAGTACATCCTATTTTCTGTTAGATGATGTCTATTTTGATCTTTTGGTGGTAAACACAGGGACAGGTCACAGATGGCAAGCTGCCAAAGCTTACCTGTTGAATTCTTCATGGGCTAACCCAGAGTTTGGTAAGCCGATCCCGATAGGTAGTCACAAGACTGCCATTGGAAAGTTAAGGCATTGGTTTTCACAACGTCATAACCTCCTGACATGCTATCGTTTATCCATGATTTTCCTTGACAACTGATCAAATTATGAAACCCACTGCAGTTTACAACGTGTTCCGGACAACACATTTTTCAAATAATAATTTCTTTAACAAGACCCAACTTAAAAATGAGATTGATTCAAAATATTTTAAAAAGATCTCCATCCAAAAGTTTGCTTCATCATAAAATGTCATAAGCATACCAATTCCAATCTTTTTACTTAATTTTTCTCAGTTTATGGACAGTAATTATACTTATGTAGGCTACAGTCATTTTGAAAGCAGTGTCCCTACTATTTGTAAACATTAAGTCACATACTGAGCTTGTATTGGACAATTCCTCAACGCTCAGATTACTTTGTGACCTTTTAAACAGCTGAAAAGGGCGTGTGAACTATTGCTTATGATGGTCTTGTCTCCACTCAGTCAAAGGCAAAATCACGTTGTCAATGTCCTCAACAGAACAAATTGTTTTCAGGAGAACACCAACATTATGTACTAAGATATGCTGCATGCATGTCACCCAGTACATCATAAGAATGATGCAACATGATGTTCTCATGAGGCAACCTTGAAATCATTTTGATATCAAAAGATTGAAGCCTCAAAGGAAGTGTTGTCTGGCCATAGGGTATATGGGAGAAAGGACATTATTATCTGACAATGTTGTTTTGTAGTAACTGTTCCCTCCAGAATTGTAGCTTTTCTGTCAGAGAAAGATTTTAAAGCCAATAAATTATTTGTACTGTTCAATTCTGTTTTGGATCTTTAGAATTTGGAAGTGTAGAGAACGTTCACCAAGATTTACATTTTTTAAATAAAATGCACAACATAATTTTTGGTACTGTATTATTATTTCCCAAATGTGAAACACCACAGACCTCCATTCTGAGCCTCATTTGGTTATTTATTAGTGGTCACATGCCTTTTGAATCCTCTTTCCTCTGCGTCTCAGATACAGAATGATTCCATTTTACTGCATGAATTACACAATACAGAGGCCAGCTCTGAGGCAGGGGCCTTCTTTTGGAATCAATGTGCCATGTCTTTCAACTTTATTTACGTCCATCTCTATTCAATCTCTAACTCACTCACACACAACCTCTCTCTCTCTTTCTGTCACACACACACACTTTTTACTCTCAGCTCATCCACAGGTCCTCTCTCCTAATTCTGCATACAGTTAATTTGAAGAAAAGTGGACTAATGGAACTAATGTGAAGGGATTTAAGAATGGACAGCGGGTTGCCTCCCAAGCTCTTATGGTGGGAGGCGTGATATGCTTTGACAAAGAGAGGATTAATTACAAAGTATAGCCATAAAGCCTCCTTTCACTCGAGACAGTTCTGTGTCACGCGGCTAGTTCAAGTCATGGGATTCTGAGAATATGTAAATGGAAGATCTTCTGAGGAATTCAGACCTGGGGTTGTCCAGAATGTACACCGTGGCTGGTATGAGTGACAATAGAGCCAAAGCCCAAGATTTTTGCAACCTCCTAGACTGACAACTTTTTTTAATTGAAACTATTTGTGAAATACAGTTATTTCGTTTCTCATCATCAAAATAATGGAATAATACGGATATACTGTTTTCCAAAGAGTCTCAACCTGTGTGTCATGTCTGCTGTAGTATAGTCATTGAGTCCTTCACAGTCTGCACAGCTGGCCCTTTACATAAAGTGTGGTCTCGACACAAAGCCTAGTCTATCACTCTCCAATGCCATTCAGTTTCTCTGGGGAAATTCATGCAATCCTTACAATGAATGAACCATTCTACACATCTGCATCCTTACTCACAAAGCCATTTATCCGGAGTAAAAAAGTAGGCCTAAAAGGCGCAGTTAAAACTTTGTTTTCCTTAGAATCATACACATTGGGATTTTATTATGATGTACTACAAACCTTGTCAAATGCATGCACATTTGGAAAAAAATTCAGGTCAGATCAAGACCATGCAACAGTGGTCCTACTAACTCAGTGAAACTAGCTCCAAAAGATAATTTCTTAAACCTTGCTTATAACTAGGGAATGTCTGATTATGGTAATCCTGTAGTCATTTTAGGCAGCTTTGTCATAATGAGGCCATACTACAAACATAAACATAACTTTAGTCATTTTTTCCAAATCTCATATGTGGAATGTTTCACTCATAACAAGACCTAAGTTTTGTTCCAGTATTATAATTCTATTAATGTTAATCTCTTTTCTTCCCTGTATGGGAGTGAGAAGTAGGTGAGTCAAGCCAATTTTAGCTAATTTCAAAGTTTTCCGATGTTGGGGAGTATCTCCTATGATGGACAGTAATCACAATTTTAGCGATTAGGCCTATCCCTCACAATTCTGACTGATGTCTTTCATTTGGGATTATTTCAGTCAAATGTTGGCCTCTCAAGTGCACCTAATACAATTAAACTTCTATGAACCTTGAGCAACTTCCAACTTCTTTGAAAGGTGTTGGGTTATCCATGTTTTCATTTTTGGTGGCGGGGGGTGGGTGAGAGGGGAACGTCAGATTTTGAAAGTAACACAGATTATTTTTTAAAGAAAGGACATTAAGTAGAAAGACAGACCAAGATCAAGATTAAAAAGACAGTTAGACAGGCTTTGGGGAGATTCCAACACTAATCTCTTCACAAGGAAAATGTAGAATCCCACTCCATTTCATTCTGATCAATTTATTCCTTGAGCTGAACGTCAGGAGACAAACCCGAAGACACATGGGAACTAGAGAGTCACATGTTTGGTCTTCCTCCCAGTGACCCCCTCCTCTATCTCAAAGTCACCGATGGAAATGATAGGCTTGAAGCGCCATGGCTGCTCCAGTCCAGATAATGGCTACAGACGAGTAACAGAAAACCCTTGGCAGTGTACACACACAGGCACTATCTAAACCATTGCTCTGTTAGGGCCGGAGCCGCCATTGACTGGAGTAATCTGCTGTGTAAATCTGCAGCTTGGGCCTGTCTAGTCGCTGTCTGGGTTCCGTGCTCGCGGACAAAAGCACCGGACACCTTGCCCAACGACAAAAGGTCCGGCCCTAATTGGAGTGGACAAGGCTTGCTGATGGGGCCTTTTTGAGCAATTGAACTTGGTGAATGCTTCTAAGGGGACCTAATGAAACAAAAGGATGGACAGTTTGACTTCAACAACAGGGCTCCGCCAAATTCTCCCTTCACTCCTATCAGTGCTGTCACTGAAGTTGCGCGTTGACCCGCAACAACCTTCATAAACTAGACCTACATGCAGATGTCAGTGGCATCCATGAGGTTGACCTTTGACATTGCATTCATACATATGACCTTACATACCACACTATATGGTCCCAATTGTATGTGGACATCACTCAGTATACAAACACCTGCTTATTGAACCTTATTCCAAAATCATCGGCATTCATAGGGAGTTGTTTTAACTGCCTTCACTTTTCTGGGAAGGCTTTCCAATAGGCTTTCCAATAACACTCCATGTTAATGCCCTTGGTTTTGGAATGTTATCAATGAGCTTCTATACTTGTGATGGTCAGATGTCCATATATACTTTTGGCCGTTTACTGTACATGGGAAGTTGTCCTAGTGGCAGTTTTTTGCTGTGTTTGTGTTGTTGTCTTTTGATTGAATTTGGTGTTAGTTTCTGAGCGATAGGCCTGGCCTGATCCATTACCACTTCACTCCTGACTTTCACGTTTTGTTTGCCTCACTATACAGCCAAAAGTGACAATAAGTAGACTCTATGTTTCAAAACCACAGACGTAAGGGAACATATTGTTCTCCATTGAAAACTACGAGGAATGTGACTTTGAAAGTCCCCTTTGAAAGCCCTTGAGAACGGGTATGGG
Organism: Osmerus eperlanus; assembly: GCF_963692335.1. Classification (NCBI taxonomy): domain Eukaryota; kingdom Metazoa; phylum Chordata; class Actinopteri; order Osmeriformes; family Osmeridae; genus Osmerus; species Osmerus eperlanus. The sequence goes on from NC_085022.1 coordinate 13,714,463, forward strand.
AGTAGGCTACCTGTGTGGGCAGCACTGGAATCTCCACAAAAGCTGAGGCTGAAAGTTCAGGACTTTTAACACCCATCATAATTACCTTTTTTGTTATAAAATGTCACAAAGACAGTGTATTGTTGGTGTTAACAGTACATGGCTGTGCAATAGCAGAACTATGGATGTAGCTCTGTTTGAGCTGTTAGGAGGGAGACAGAGAGAAAGGGAGGGAGAAAGTATAAAATAAATGGCAATTTATAGGAAGGCAGTACATTCTTTTCAACCCACAACACACTAAAATTAGTGAACAGAAAATACTGTAACTGTAGAAGTAACTACAGTAATTCGATCACCCACTTCCTGACTGAGGAAAACACGTTCCTTCTCCTTTCCCCTCTACTCTAGTAAACTACTGAAATGCAAATGTTTTTGCAGTTTGACACAATCATATCCTCATCCTCCATATTCATATTATCTAGTAATTACCCAAATATGTTAACTATTTACCTCTCCAATAAGAACACGCATATTTCTGTTACGGTATCAGTGTTGTGTGTTCCTGCAGGCTCCTGTCGTGTTTTTCATTTCCATGGCAACCAATGTTCCATTTGGACGCGTGTATGCAATTCATCGCTCGGAACATGCTATCAACAACTTGCTAAATGCAACAAACTACCTAACCTAGCTAGCTAGATAATCTATCATTACATTGTTCCTAAATGTGTAGTTAATAACTGACACGCGTTATGCATACCGCCTGTTTTTTCGTGAACATTGGAAAGACAGTGTGTGTATGACCCGTCTGATCAGGGCACTGTCTGAAGAACATGGATGTCAATACATTTGATGAAGACATCACTAAGCAAGACCAAAGCAAACCGAACATTAACGACTCTGATCTTGAAGACATTACTGATGAAGAGGAATTTTACTTATCTGAGGAGGGGGCAGATAATGACGACGTACGTTACTCTGTTCTGTAATGGTTTGAATGAGTTATGGTGGAGGCCAAGGAATATGCCTAAATCGAAATGTAATGTATCTTGCAAACTAACTAGAGCAAGCTTATAGAAAGTAAACGCAAATGTGTTTCACTCTTAATACACCATAACTGTCCGCAGTTCCTAACTCTTACCACCATGTTCCCAGGACATAATTGAAATCCCCGAGTCAATACTTTCGTATGTGGAGGTCGTCAGGAGAAGAGCAAGTGCTTTGGAACATCTCATTCTTGAGGACTTAGAAAATGATGGTAAGATCGTGCCCCAAGGGATACTGTCTGGCTGCTTTCAGACCGTGTTTCCCCTGAGGTCACACTGAGGATGCACACTTCCACTTTTCTACAGACCACTTACTTCTTCTGGGCTACAATCAATGTAGCTAACACTTTTTAAAATCCAAAGCACTAAACAAATAGGATAGACCGTAACGTGTATTCAACAGCTCCAAAATGACGTGACAACAGTAGGCTATACCCTGGCAAAACTCTCTGGCCGCTAATATAAATGTAACACCAACACACTGTATACACCTTTGACAGTGATGCCAACATTTGCATGTCATTTCTGTTTCTTAGATATTTCATAATGTCATTAGGTAGGTTAGTTAGTGTACCATGCACCACAGTATTGTCAGCACCACACTGCACCATGTCCAATGATTGGGCTGTCCTCTTGGTTCATGATTTACAATTACATGTAGGTTATTAACTCTTGCATCGTGTATCTATTCAATATCCTGCACTACTCCAAGTTCCTTTTCACCCTTATTATATTTGACAGCTTCAGATGTGTCCTCGATCCATGCAAGTTGTTCGGATGACCTTCTGTCCCAAGATGCAGCTGACTTTGACGGAAATGTGAAATTATACGAGCCAGATGTGAGTTTTTAGGCTGTTTTTAGGCTTTTGTTACTGAAATAGCCTACATTTACCTCAATGACAGTGCTCTGTAACAGGTGATTTTTTTTGTATGCAGGTAATTTCAGAGGAAATAAATAAGGAGATGGACACACCACCAGGTGGCACCAATTGTCCCAGTGAATCACAAGTGGACTGGAACATCGGAAGTCAGTGTTTATTTCTGTACTTTGTCTAATGTCAATTCGAAAGTGGATATGAAACCCTGCTTTCAGAGATTGTCATCTGTGTAATACTAAACCTTAATCCACACATGACCTGTCCTCTGTTTAGACACAGACGGAGTTCGATCTGATGAGCATCTTGAGTCTGAGCGGCAATTCCATCTCGAACTAAAGGCCTTGGAGAGAAAAATGATAGAGGAGGACGAGATGAGAACAGTGGAGTTACAGGCGAAGAGAGAAAAGCAGCGGAACGAGGAGAGAGAACAGGAGGAGTGGAAGAAACGTCGGCAAAGAGACTTTGAAGACGAGCTGAGACGGATAGAAGGGACCAATGAGGTGAGATTGTTGATCATGAGGAGGTCTTATAATTATCAATGAATATCACAATAGGAACAACACAATTCCCAGTCATTGTTGTTGATAGTCCTTTTTTGCATGCAGCCTCTCAGAATAGGCATGCAGACAATTGACACAGAGACCGAGGAGAAACGCCAAAAGGAGCTGCTTCAACAACAGGTGTCCCTACATACACAAAAATACACAAAAATGTGGTAGTCAGGTGGCTGAGCGGTTAGGGAATCGGGCTAGTATTCAGAAGGTCGCTGGTTCAATTCCCGGCTGTGCCAAATGACGAATGTCCTTGGGCAAGGCACTTCACCCTACTTGCCTCGGGGGAATGTCCCTGCACTTACTGTAAGTCGCTCTGGATAAGAGCGTCTGCTAAATGACAAAAAAAAACAAAAACAAATACACATTTGAACCTAGTCCTGTCTCCCTTGATGCAGATCAAAATGGCTTTGATTATTGGAAGCAATGAAAGACCTAGCCTTCATCTCACACTATTCCAAATCTTTCTGATCCATGAATATGTGCCTAATTAAAAAATACGACTGGTAAACTGTTACCAATGCCACTAATACACCTATTCTATTTGATAGGGGCTTGGGGCATCGTTGTAGTATCCTAACGGCTTCAATCCTAATATCTTACATGCCAACCAGGAGCTAATCAGCAGCTTACAGAGACAGATGGAGGATGAGAGGAGGGCCTTGGAAGCGATGCTGAAGGAGGAGAAGAGCAGAACAGAAGCATTGCGCTGGGGTGCGGCGATTAAGATCCAGGCTGGCTACCGAGGCCTGCTGGCTCGCCGGGGCTTCAGAGCCAGGCTCCACTGCAGGAGAGAGGAGGAAAGGAGGCGTGAGGAGGACCAAAGGAGGAGGGAGATGGAGGAGGAGAGGAGGAGGAGGAGGGAAAGGGAGGAGCAAGAGCTACAGAGGAGGAGAGCAGAGTATGAAAGGGCCAAGGAGGTGGAGCGTCTGCGCTTGGAGAGCGAGCAAAAGCTGGAGGAGGAGAAGAGGAGGAAGGAGGAGGAGAGGAGCAAGAGGGAAGACGAGGAGAGTAGGAGGAGGGAGGAAGATAAGATAAGGAAGAGGGATGAGGAGGAGAGGAGGAGAAGGGAGGAAGAGGAGAGGAGAAGGGAGGAAGAGCAGAGGAGGATAAGGGGGGAAGAGGAGAGGAGGAAAAGGGAGGAAGAGGAGAAGAAGATAAGGGAGGAAGAGGAGAGGAGGATGGAAAAGGAGAAAATAATAGAAGAAGAGAACAGGAAGCGGGAGGATGAGAAGAGAAAGAGGCAGGAGGAAGAAAAGCAAAGGATGGAGGAGAGGAGAAAGAAAGAAGCAGCAGACAAGAAAAGACACAAGGAGGAGATTAGAAAGAAAGAGCAGGATGATAAAAGGAAGGAGGAGGAGAGAAAAATCCAACCTAATCTCAACCATCAGACTAACAAACATCAACACACCATCAGACTAATAGATGACATAAACCTAGTAGAATCTACATCACAGAAAGAAAGCACTATACACGACTCCACACCTGAAACAGCGGATAAAGGAAGTCCCTCTCACCTTTACCCTAACACCACCACCATAGACCCTCAACAGATGACCCCTGACCCTGTCCCAGCATCCTGTAACTCCGGGTTCATGACCTTATCAGAGCAAACGGAGCAGAAGAGACTGGCCTGGATGAAGGACTGTATCCCCTGGTCCAAACTCTCACTGCAGAATAAGAGGAAGACGCAAACGCCACAGAGAAGGAGGGCAAGGAGAGCCACTGCTGGGGACTGCCTGCCCCCTATCTCCCCAGATGTGTTACTGCAACATGGAGCTTGGGGCTCCCTTCAAGAGGTAAACCCCTATTACGCCCTCTGCACTTTCATTCGCTGACCCTGAAACACACTTTTTAAATCCTACTTTGGGCTTGCATACAGTAAATGGCACAAACTCTCTGTGTTGTTGTTCTTTTTTTTTTTATCTGCCTTTTTCACCCAGAAGAATTTCATTTCTCAGAATCAATCCAAATGACTCCAACTCACTCTAGCAATGATCAAAGACGATCGCAGATTATTCGACCGCATTCTTTTACAGGTGACCACGGTGTGTGTGGAAAACCTCCCTGGCTGCTCTCTCTCCACCCTGGCCCACTGCCCCAGACTACAGTCTCTTACCCTCAGGCGCTGTGGCCTCAGAGCCTTGGAGGGACTAGGCCAGTGTGTGGAGCTTCGCTACATAGATGTACAGGTGAATACACATGTTTGCACGTGTCGGTTTTATGGAACAAAGGAAGGTCAGTCTCCACTAACGGTTTGACTTCAATGAATCTGGAGTTTATTCTCATTCGTCAGTCAACTTAGTGGATGCCAGACCCCCGATCGTTTTTATATAGTGAACACAGAGAAAGCACAGACATTAAACACAGCAGCTGGTCCTTAACCAGTCGTTATTATGTCATACTGTATGAGCCTGACAGCTTTCTGCCCTGTCTAAGCACAAGACATGAGGAATAGACATTGGGTAAAACGGGGGCAGACAAGACTCAATCTGAATCAATATCATAATATGATGATAACACTGGATGATAACACTGAATGTTGTAATATATTTTTATAGTTATAAGTTATACAGTTATACTTTTTAAATAATATAAGATATTAATAAGGTAATATGAGGTAAGTCTTGATCTACCGATTAGGATTACCATATGCCAATGGTAAATCTTACATTTTTCCACAGTTTCTCTGAAACAGATAAAGCCAAGCCTTTTATGGACAGTCACCATTGGTATTAGGTTTTGGAGTCTACGCTTAATCCTCCTGCACAAACCTCCTAAATCTATTTATGGTGTAGGCTACTTATTTGCAGTAGCTCACAGATATTGAATCAACATGATAATAGTTTTGTGGAGTTCTGAGAAATGCGGATTTTGCTTCATTCCTTTTACAGGAAAATGTGATCACATCTGTGGACTGTGAGAATCTAGTGAACTTGCAGGTTCTCCACCTCAGCCGGAACCGCCTGACATCTATCCATGGTTTAGAAGGAGCTGTGAACCTGACAGTGCTGGAGCTGTCATATAACTTAATTACTCGCATTGGTGAGGCAAGACTGAATGCATATTCACAAGTACAGATACTGTTAATAGCCAATATTGTAGGCAATATTCTTTATTTAGTTAGTTATAGCAATAATGCATATTCTTTAAACGCCTTTTAGCGATAGATGTCCTTTTACCAATACTTTCCTCTAGAGGGCAGCATTGACCTTCTCAAACAGTCCTTTACACCTCTCAAACTTAACCACCACTCAATATACATTGAAGTGAGACTTCATTCACATTACTGTGGATAAGCATAGCGTATCCCTGAAGTCATGAATAGATATTGCCCACAAAGGATAAATGCATTTTTATGGACGTTTGACCTTTGACAGAAAAAACAGAACAGAAAAAAACTTGATCCTCACTCAAATGAGATTTACATTGCATTACATTTAGCAGACGCTCTTACCCAGAGCGACTTACAGTAAGTACAGGGACATTCCCCCGAGGCAAGTAGGGTGAAGTGCCTTGCCCAGGGACACAACGTAATTTGACACGGCCAGGAATCGAACCAGCGACCTTCTGATTACTAGCCCGATTCTCTAACCGCTCAGCCACCTGACTCCCAGATTTACTGATATTATACCTATTGTGTAGCACTCTTGACATCTCATTCAGTACTTATACTGTAACTTTCCACTATTAAATCCTGATGGTTTTTAAGTATTTTTATCCTAATACTTGTGTGCATACCTTTTCCTGCTTTCTAAGCTACAGCTCTTAGTCGTTAATGTTTGAGTTACAGTACGCAATCATAGAGTAGGCTTACTGTGTGATCTTGAAATCCAAATTGTAATTCATTGTTATTTTCATGAGCATGTGTGTTTATGTCAAATGTACCTTTTACATCTAACTAGCTTGCTGTCTTTTAGGTCTCCTAAAAAATAGCCGATAGGTCTACACCTGGTCAAATAAAGCTTTTTTCATAGGACTACATCTAGTCAAATAGATCTGTTTGATAGGATTAAACCTAGTAATATAAATCTATGCTAAACATTTTTGTTGACCCCCTCTGAAGGTGGTTTGGAGTCCTTGAAGAAGCTACAGAGGCTTTGCATCGACCACAACCAGCTGATAAGCACCAGCGAGCTGAGGGTGGTATACACACTCCTTCACCTAGACTGCTCCTCCAACCACCTGAGCACCGTGGAGGGCTTGGACAACTGTGCCCTGCTCAACACACTCAACCTGAGGGCCAACAACCTCACTGAGGTAAGAAACAAACAACTTTATTGTCCACATCGGTCAAAATCCCAAACAATGTGTTGCAAGTGGGGCAGCGGGGGGCGCATTATCCTGCTGAACGAGACCACCGCCATCAGGGGATACCATAGCCATGAAGGGATGTACCTGATCCTGGCACACAGGATCCAGGGTACTCACCACTACTCACCTCGAGCACCCCACCATCTTTGCCGTTTCAGTGATGCTCTGACGTCTGGCCAGAACAGTTAAGCTCTTGTCAAAGTCACTCTTTACTCATGCCATTTCTCCTGCATCCAACATGTTGACCACGTGAACTGATTGTTCACTTACCATCTAATGTACCCAGGCCTTGACATGTGCCCTTGTTTGGAGATAATCAGCGTTATTCACTTCACCTGTGAGCAGTTATAATGTTTTGGATCATCTCTATGTAGCCCATATGAACACGTATGAACAGGTAAACTGAACCAAGCTGTGAAGGTGTTACCCTAAGTCATTCCCACTGAAAGAATACATATTCTGTTGGAGGTATTTAGTACAAAGATGTTTCTCTTGACAAATGTGGGATCATATAGTTGAGTTCCCTAGGATGAATTGCAGTACAGTTGTGAAGTAGTACAGTAATAAAGTAACTTGTGGTTGAAAATATCAGTGTTGTTTTTTATGGTTAACTCGTAATGGCAATATCATTGAACAAATCATTTAGTTGTGAAATGCACCACAATGCAGCCTAATATACAAATCAAATGTTGTTTGAGACACCATGCACAAGTTCCTAAAGTATTAAGGTTGACAGCTCAACTCTCCTTGTGACTGACAGTGACTATTCACAGCAGGACTGCAATGACTGACATTGATTAATCATCGTCCCTCTGGCCCTGCAACAGGGGTGGCTCTCAGTAACTGACGGAAACACCCAGAACTTCTTGTTCAACCATAATAATTGTTTTCGCTCTCTCTCTCTCTCCCTCGCTCTCTCTTTCTCCCTCTTTCTCTTTTTTTTCTCTCTCTTCAATTTATCCCTCACTTTCTCCCTTTCTGTCCCCCTCTCACTCTTTCTATCAACCCCCCTCTCTCTCTCTCTCTCTCTCTCTCTCTCTCTCTCTCTCTCTCTCTCTCTCTCTCTCTCTCTCTCAATCTCTGTCTCTCTCTCTCTCTCTCTCTCTCTCTCTCTCTCTCTCTCTCTCTCTCTCTCACCCCTCTCTCTCTCCCTATCTCTCTTTCTCGCTCTCCCTCAGCCCCCTCTGTTGAAGAACCAGGTCCTCCTACGAGAGCTGCATCTGGAGGACAACAACATCTCCTCCATGGGGGGCCTCACGGCCTGCTGGCTGCCCTTACTGCAGCTCTTCTCTGTGGCACAGAACAGGTACAACAAACTCAGGGTTTGGAGATCCATTGAAAGCTCTGCACAACATAACGATTTCCTGTGTCATACCGGAATATCGGACACATTTTACCTGCTACATGTTATGGTATGTTCATTTTTCATGTGAGTACGAACCTTGTGTGTGAGCGCTGTTGTGTGTTTCCTCAGTATTACCCAGCTTCCCTTGCTGTCTGACTTTGTATCTTTGGAAAAGCTGGATCTCAGCCACAACTGCCTCTCAGGTCAGTAAACAAAATGATGATAGTGTAACAAAAGAAAAATGAAATGTCGTTCAGAGTGTTTCAGACATTTGAGAAGTGATAAAATACTCAGTTTACTGTAAATAATGATGGAAGAAATTTGAAAAGAAACCAGTTTTGAGTTTATCAATAAGCTAGTTTTGCAATTTGACATTCTCTCAAAAGGCTTTATGTTGTATTCCAACTACATCAGATGCATATTACACACACTCTCCTAATATAATTGTATAAGCCATTTAAGCCATTACCTGGTCTTCTCTCATGTTTCCATATCATTCCACACCATTCCAGTCAAATGTCCAACTCTCATTCTACTTAACATTTTCCTATGATATCACAACTATGATAAATACATACTGTAAATCGACCACTAACTCTTCTAACTCAAAGCTGAATACACAAAAAATATAAAGAACTTAAAAACTAAACCATGTCTTTTTCCCCTCCTTGCTGTTAGAGGTGGAGAATGTGTGTGAGAGTCTGAAGAGGTGTCCTTTTCTTCTGGATGTGGACCTGACGGGAAACCCACTTCAACAGGAAGTCGACTGGAGGTACAGTACTGTAGGCACGGTACAATGAGAGGGACAGTGGCACATCCTTAGAGCCATGTTGCGACACACACAATCCTGAAAGGGTTTATGTTGCTGTTAAAGGATTTTTACTTAAACTCTGTTTTCCCAGGTTAATTAGAAACATTCTTATTCTTGTTTATAATAATGGATAGTGACTAAACAAAAATGGAGGACTGAACAAAACGAACACACAACATAAATGGCAGCAAGCAAATATTAGCAGACATACAACACCAAGAAGCTGTGGAACCAGAACATCACAACAAGAAAAACCTCAACAAGGCATGATGGAGAGGTTGATTTGTTGCAAGCCTACAGTACCCAACTGTACATTGTAGAAAATATATATTTCTCTTAGTATCTCTTGATAAATCATGGGATGGTATTGTGGTCAGTCACGTTTTTCGTACTTTTGCACACAGTAAGAAAAGTAAAGTGTACAGTAAAGTGTTTGCTAAAGAGATAAAATAAAGTTTTTAGTCATGCAAATACCAGTTGAGGTGGATATAAAAACGGAACATGCCTTTAAAACGTCCTCTCTAAGGTTATGCTCATAGACAGTGAGCTGGGTGTGGGGGAGGAAGAGGGGGAGGCAGAGGGAGGAGGAGGCTGAGGTGAATAAGGCAGCGAGTGTAAACATTCCATTTAAACATGGGCCTTCCTGTCCACATGCACGGATTACCCAGACAATCCAGGGAACCCGATTCGTTTACCTAACGTGCCACTGACATCCGCGCACACATAGCCTTTAAGTGGCGGTAATTCAAATAATATTTATTCAACAGAAAAATCCATTAACTTTTCATGTCAATTTGCTCATTAATTTACTGTGCCAACCATTTTCCTTGTATCGGTGTTAAGTGTGATGGAATGAGTCGACATTTGGCTTGGATGCACCTTATGGTTCAAGAAGATGTCCTCAAATTCAATGTGGTGTTTTTGAATCCATTTCAGAGTTATAATAGTGACTTTTATTTGGTTTGAAGTGACACTCTTGTTAATATTAATTTTAGTCAGTGTCATATTTCATGAACATAAAAACATTCGAAAGTTTGTCAAATATATGTTATAGGTTGCATTGTACCATTATATCAATTAGCAATCACACACATTTACTCCAGATTATACTCTTACAACAAACATCATTTCAGTGACAAATGTTTAAAAAATATATATTTTTAACAGTACATACTCATTGCTATTCTAATTAAATCAATGTCAAACATGATTTGCTATATTTAATTCACAATCCACACTGAGACAGGGTTAATCTGCTGATTCTTCTTACTGCCTTAACTCTAAATTGAAACAAGTCAAAATATTATGTTCAACTATACCTAACCTCCAATGGCCAACAATGGAATTAACCTCTCTCTATTTCCTTACTCCTGGCCCAGACCTTTTTATCACCGGCCAGAGAAAACACCAGTTTAATTAAAGGACCAAAAAGCTATGGTTAAGAATTACACTGGCCCCAAGCAGGCCTAATCTAGTGAAGGGGGAAGAAGAAAGCTCCCGAGCTAATTAATCAGCTCTCCTTAAAGAGTGCTGTGTTTTCAAGGAAGTCTTCATCAAATGAAATATGTTCCCTGTTGTGGATGAAAGAGCAAGAGAGGGATGAAGGAACTATTAAGCTGGAGTCACCAGGGACCAACATGTGCTGCCTACTGTATCCATTATTTGAGACACCCATGATCCTTTTTGGATTTCATTATGTACAGGACAATTCCCTAGAAAAAGTATTCACACCCTTTTAAACAATTCACTACTTTCAACTTTACAGTCAAAAAAAAAATGTACAGTGTAAAAAAAACTATCTTGACCTATCTATACACACTACCCCATCCATATGAACACATTTCAAAAGGTAAACCTTTTTTGTTTATCTTTGCTAATTTAGAAAAAAAGAACAATTTTAAACATTGTTTAGGTACAGTATAATAGTTACAACAACAATACGGGGTACAGAGTATAGGCAGGCAAAAACATACATTTAATTCATTTTAGGGTGTAAGTGATCTGACTGATAGTGTGTGAATACGTAAGCCAGGGCAGGAAAAATCATGAATTATAGACAAACCCAGAAAGGAAATGTGTGTAGGTGTACTGTATTACTGTATTACGTACACCATGTAAGGAAGACGTCTGATGCGCATCATTCCCACTCTTCTTTTAATACATCACTACAATTTTGTGTTAAAACTGATAAAGTAATCACATACGTTGATTTTCAATGTAATAAATACAATTTAAGTGTAACAGGGCGAGAAATGTCCATGTTAACCTGGACATTTGTCTACAAGTTTCCTGTACTAAAACGCACAGTGTGCCTTTATTGCAACGAAAGGTCAAATGATTTTGCTCTGACGTCCTTTAAAAACTCAATTTCCCTCATTTCTTAATTAGAACATCGTACGTCACCGAATTATAAAGCTTTTCCCAGGAATACCGCCCCCCTCTCTCTACCGCTGTCTTTCTGTATTTTCACATTGCCATCATCCTGTAATCACATTTAGCTGATTTTGTTTCTCTGAAAGGTTTATTGAATTCCTAAGACGCCTAAACTCCACTTTGTCAACATCAGACATTTCTTACCCATCTTCATTAGTCATGTTTTTGTAAAAAAAAAAAACAAAGAACATAAACTTCAAAGTAAGGTTTTGCCAGGGCCACTGCCCAGATTCTCATTCCCAGTCTTTAATCCCAGTTTGTCACTTTTTTCAGTGCTTTTCTTCTGCCCTCCTTTGTTTGTATGGAGATTTTTAAACTATGTTGGCCTGAGATGCAACATTTGGTGTGTTTTTCTATAGGTAAAAACACTAGTTTGGTTCAATATTATTTATACAAGCTATGAAAAACAGTTCAAGCTTTGGTGTTTCCACCAGTGTACAATAAATCAGTGTTGAAAACAGTTTGTAATCATTTAGAGGAGACTACTTTTTGCAGGGATCATGAATAAATCAAGTTTGTGTCCATGTAATACAGCTATACAGCCTTGTCACTTTCATCAGTACAGTGTATTGTCAATGCTGCATCTGAAAATCGGAATGTGCCTGGCTTTGTGATCCACAATCATCATATTTAAGACCATTATTCAATCAAAACCCTTCTTCTGGTTACCTGACATAGTTTGTTGTCTTGCTCAGGTCGTCCTTGCTGAAGGCAGTGCCTGGTCTAAGGGATGTGGATGGTCATCCGCCTGGCTCCTCTCCACCACCCCCTACTGGTGTGGTGCTCTGCAGCACCCTGCCTGAGGGCAGCTTCCTAGCCTTCTGTCAGGCTCAACTCCAACAGGTCTACACACTGGAGGACGCACAGCGCAGGGAGCTAGGGTGAGTGGATTATGGTACTAACCCCAAAAAGGACAGACTGAAAGCATGAACTGAGGATTTCACAGGATTCTGAGATGTGGTACTGATCATATTCAGTTGGTTGACAGAGCTCTGTCATGGTGGCTACAGCTGCTATTTTTTGTTGGGAACCATTAACAAGACCCTATAAATATTTGTGTTTAAATCTGCATATAAATCTTCATAACCTTGTCATTAAGACAAATTCCCTGTCAGAAATGTTAGCTTTGTAATATGTCAGATTCAAAGAGTATGCAGCGCTTTGAACCAACATTTAGCAAATTATATGTTTGACTAAATCGGCTCCTAGCTACAAACAGATCGTCCTGGACAGACCACCAGAACATGAAACGGTGTTCAACCTCTCTACACGCTTATCTATGTGACCTTTCTGAATTACATAGCACAAAACATGAAAAGCGAGTGGTGTCTACCACCGCGGGTCAAACCATGGGCTCCAATAGCTCGGGGGAGTGCGGCGCCCCCCCCCCCCCCCCCAATTGGTGGACAATGGGTCATTCTCTGGGCTTTGGCGAGACCACCGTAGACAGTCCACCTTTGACCCGACACAATGTTAAAAGAGGTTGAGGGAGGTGAGGAGTCTAGCTTGAGACTGTTTGGTTGCAGTGGTTGAGAAGGAGGCACCATGGGGTTTTCTGGGAATACGATTTCACAACATTCTAAGACTGATTTGAGAGGTAAATAGAGGACACAGCTCTATATTTGATCATTTGTTTTGGAACAAATGAAAGTGTCTAGACATGCATGCTATTTTAAGAACATCTTAAATGGGGGTGGGTATGGCTCAGTGTTAGAGAATGTGACTGCAGATCTAGAGGTCGCAGGCTCAAATCTCCCTTTATATGTCGTTTTGGATAAAATTATCTGCTAAATAAATACATTATACATTAAATCAGTGACAGAATGTGTTTGCAAGAAGCTTCAGATACATTTGAGTGGTTAAGAGAGGATACATTTGTATCTTATGAAAATAATAATAGAAAGAAAATTTGCAGTAAATTCATAAGCACATAAGCAGTTTTTAAAATAAGAAACTTATAATACATTATATAATCTAGGGCAATAATGCAAATAACATCTCGACTACTAGTCAACTCAACTCTTTCTCCTTGGATGCCAGTATTCACTAAGAACCAGGACTGCTGTATTTGCTTTGGCTCATTGCTTCCCTCAATTTGTACTGACAATACATCTTTACTGTAACTTTCAAATATCAAATTAGTCAAGCCAGTATTTATACAATACATTTAAAAAAGCTTTCTCTTTGACCCTTTGGTGAACCAGCCAGTAGTAAAACCAGATATCAGTGAGTCACAATCTGTAAGATCCCTCTTTGTAACCCCTACCCTCTTCTAGCCCAGTGGTATAGCAGGGACATTGTTGCAGCGAGGCTTAATCCCTGAAACTACCTAGGGCAACGTGCCATACCACGTACTGCCTTAACTCTGGCCCTCAGGGTTTGTGACAGGGCTAGCGGAACGGAGGCTCTTCTAATAAACCCATTAGCTTTCCATTGAGGTGGCTTTGTAGTCACTTAATCCCTTTTATGAATGAGACATTATAGGGGATTACAAAACCGAAATCCGTCAGAAGTCAGTTGTGCTTTGTCACGGCAGAATGTTCAATGGTTCTGTCATTATTCTATCACACGTCGCACCTCTCTCCTTGAATGCACAGTACAAGGATTGTGCTTCTACTTCCACTAAAAAGCTCCCCAAACGTATTTGTGTAATACTAGTGTTGGTGCACCACAACTTGTGAAACACATATCTCTTCATATTCATGTCTTTTTGCAGTGAGGCTGTTTCTCCGCTGAGTGCTGTGAAGGTCTTCAGCAGACACCGTGATGAGAATCTGCAGCTGGCCGAGGAGCATCGGTATGCTCACGAATACGGTGACACCACTGTCGACCGAAGACCAAGTGACAAAAGTGACATTCAGACAGTGGAGATAATGGACAAAGCTCATGAGAGTATCAATAGATGTATCAGTGAATGCTTTGCTGGGCCTGGGACAAAGGAACCGGGACGCCAAGAGTTGCACAAGGTTTCCCCCCTCAGCCCAAACAAGCGTAACAACCAAGAGGTGACACCTGACAAGAAGGTCCAGCTACCAAGACACAGACCCAGCTGTAGTCCAAGGATTGGGTCCTCTAGGACAGAGCTAAGCGCGGCACTTAGCTATGCTAAGGCTCAATATCCCAATGCTACCACCTCAGAGGAGAAGCCTCGTGCTGAGCCAAGCAAAGCACCCGTTCCAAACCCTTGCAACCGAGACATCAAAAGGTAAACCTTGCACTTTCATTTAGTGTCTTGTATTGGAGTCCTTTTGGTTTCTGCAACATATTTGACGAGGAATCTCCATTGAAACCTTTCCTCTTGGATACGGCTTTTACGTGTTTTCAGGAAAGCGTACAGTATGTGTGTAGTTCCTCAACATTATAAGTTTCTACCAATGAGCATTTGTCATCATTTAAACGTCCTTTACGTTATTTATGTGATGAGATGTGGGACATCTTATTCAGTTTAACACAGTTTCATCATTGAAGCGGCTAGCTCTCTCTCATAGAACAATATATCTTCTGTGGGTCTAGACAACCCTGGATTCCTCTGAGGTGCTGCTTTCCAGATGTGGCTACAGAAATAAATTCAAGAGGTTATATGACATCAATTGTATCTCTCACCGTGTTTTTGTATGTGTGGTTGGTGTGTGTGTGTACTGTGAGCCTGTGTGTATGAATGTTTCTGCTTCTTTGTGTATGTATGGCTCTCTGTGAATGTTTTATTCTTGCGCAGTATGGCAGCTGTTGTGATTCAGCGCCACTGGCGAAAACACAGAAGATGTAGGAGGATACCACTTCTCCATGATGAAGGAGGGGGAGGAAAGAGAATAGGACGAAGAGAAAATGGACATGGACGAGGAGGGGGAGGAAGAAAATTTGATGCTGGAATCACTAAGAATGGCCAACGCTGTCTGGACCTGGGCTATGCCGCAACTGTCATCCAGGTAAGCATTGTCAAGGGGAGTTCAGGGCTCCGGTGGTCATTTGCAACTGTTCCTTTATTCTTTGTGACAATACACTATAAATGCTTGCTTTATTCATTATGTGTACCTTAAACGATACCTCAGTCAGACCTACAATTTATTTTTTAGGCCATAGGCCTGATAGTATTAGGTCAGTGTTTTGCCACAGTACAAGATAGACGCAGGGGTAGGCAACCCTGGTCCTCAGGTGCCACTATCCTGCATGTTTTAGATGTTTCCCTGCTCCAGCACACCTGATTCAAATGAATGGTCATTACTCGGCTTCCACAGAGCTTGATAACAACCCATTCAATATAAACCAGGTGTCGTTTTTTATTGTATGATATAATAACATTGATATCGGCCAATCACACTGTGAGCTTGATTGAGTCGAGAGAGAACATGAGGGTAATCTCATGTACTGAGTGAAACTGATCTTTTATATGCAAAACATAACAAACTCGCTCAAGCTTAAGATAGATATTAGCATTTAGAACCCAAACATATAGTTTTTTCTGACCATGTTCGTGTCCTGGACATGTGGGCAAGCGTTATGTCAAGCCCAGAGCACGGCCACAATAGACAGTACAACTCTTGATGGCTCAAGCCCAAAGGAGATTAATAGGCTACATTTATGCATTTTTATGTAACAATTTATCAATTGGTGACTGCTTACAGTTTGTCAATTGGAGGGTTGGAAATATTGCAGTGTATCATGTTATTGCAATGTTAGATCAAAAACAGCTTCATAAATAATGTGTTTAAGGAAATTCGCAGTAAACAGAATAGGCATTACAGTGAGTGAGTTAAGATTGAATGTAAAATGAATTGAACATGAATGTACATTGAGCATTACTGCCATAACATTCAAACAACGATGTTTAACCATTCATAGGTCAAGAAAGTAAATAATGGATGGAAACGTACGAACTTCAAAAAATCTGTTTCGTGATTTTAAAATGACGTTAACGTAGAGCACACACATAAATGGTCTTATTAGATTAAGGCACACCAAGAACGTTTGCTTACACGCTTATGAATTTCAGTAAGATACAGTATATTCCATCAAATTGAAAGTGCCACTGTGCATATGACACTCATCCTAACACATCCTCCCAGCACTTTTACAAGCTGCTCTGCCTTCTCTGAAGTGAACTATGGAGGCCACACAAACGCACCAGAGGTGGCATGAAACCCCCCCCCCCCCCCCCCCGCCCAGCGTGTTCCCCATGTGGCCGCTGCGTTGGGGAATTCCCTTCAGCTTTTGACAGACGAAGCCCTACTTGCATAATCTCTATGCAAGTGCTAGACGGTGCCTTGAAAAAAAGGGCTACCTGACACTTTGACTCCCCAACACCCTCTCCTCTCTCCTCCTTGTGCTTGATGGGTCCTTGAGGAACTCTCGGAGGCGTCCTGGGATGATAAATCATTGGTTAGATTCCAAAGAGCTGCGGTGGTGGGAGCCCTCGAATTCCAGCCCTGCTCACTTTGTGAAGTTGTTTCCCCTCCGTTGGGAATTTGGCGGATTTAAGGGGTCCACGCAGACGTTCCATTTGTCTCTTTGCGGCCCTGCGGTGTCACGCAGAGTTCAAACAGCAGATCGCTCAGCAATTAAAGAGAGGTTAGCATGTTTTATCTTCCTAATGGGATAACACACAATATTTACGTTTGCCAAAGATGTATGGTGCCCCCCCTCCCCCCGTACCTTTCTAGGCATCCTGGAGGGGTTGGTCTCTCAGAAAGAGACTTGCTTCGGCTCTCGCCGCTGCTCGCATGGATGCGGAGGAAGACGGCTCTGAGGAGATGCATGTGGATGAATTTGTCTTTGATGAGGTAAGCGGAGGTCCAGGTCACCCCCCCCCCCCCTCCCCTCCCCCAAACAAGAACACACATCTCTGTTGCGTATGTCCTACCCTCTGTTCACTGTCAACATTAATCAGTGTCTACCATTTTTTTTTGTGGTCACTTTCTCTTGTGTGTGTGTGTCTGAACCTTTGATATCTAACAGTAAAGCAAACGGTTCATTCTTCATAGGATTTTGCTACAGTGCCACAGCTCTCCATCCTTACTTTGAGATTGATTCTTCATTTTGTCTTTTGAACAGACATTGTTGGAAAGAGACTGGACATCCCTGGTCTTAGCAGACTCTCCTCCCCAAAGTCTCCCTCTACCACCGCAGGCGTCACATCCAAAGGTAATAGAAGAAGAGAGAAGAGAGAGAAAAAAGAGGTGAAATCCCTAGCTTCTTTTTGGTCTCCGTAGAAACAGCCTGATTAATCCTTCAATTTATGACTTTGAAAAACACAATAACTTCTGTGAGGCCCACATGCTTCCTTTGCATCGGCAGATGTCATTTTTCACGCTAACCTTGACCCCCCCACCCCCACCCCCCGACCGACCCCCAACTTTGGTTTCTCTCACTTTTTCTTTTTCGCCTTGTTTACCTTTTGCTGGCTCTTTTCTTTGGAGAGCCGCTGACTCTACATCATGGTGGCTGAAGCTCAGAGTCTGTTGACGCATCACAGCTGACTGTGGATGACCCGCAGTTACATTTTTAGGCTGACACAAAGCCACATCAAAGAGAACCTTTAGACCATTTTCCACTTCTGCAAAGAGACATAGGGACTGGGACAACTCCCTAGAATATCACTTTGACTCTAAAAGTGATGTTAGAGAATTAGTGGTCAGACATTGTCCACACAATACTTTTTTAGGTACATACAGCAACTCATGTCTGAAATACATACATGTTGTAGAGGAAACTCGTATAAAAAATGTATAGCATTGGTAGAAGTATCTCATTTACCCTTTCACTCTAGGAAGAATGCTGACATCAGAGATAAGGATATTTGATAATAAAATGGTTTGTGTCTGTAATTCAGCACCACTTTCCAGACCCCTACCCCTACCAGCCCAGACTCCCCCCTGACCTGCAGTGGAAACCCAAGCATGCTTGGTTAGGAGCAGAGACACCCTTGGAGTACACAAAGAGAGGAGTTTCCCATCATAGCACTAGCAGGTAAGTACACTGACCCAAAATGGTGGACAGTGGACCCCTAAATGTTAATTAGATGTATGGTATGGGAATTTTTACTAGTATCACAATTCAATTAGTATCACGGTTCAATTTCTTAATGATTTTGAAAACAGTGATTAGACGATTGATTTGATCGGCTTGATTGCAACTTGATTTACAAAGAAAATAAATACAAACAGTTCGCAGTGTCGCAGTGTATTTACTGGGACTAAATAAAGACATGCAGGTCAATGTGCCTGTGGCGGGTTTTATGAAGAATGTCACAGGGCTACTGTCAGGGGACTGGGACTGATTTATAATCGTAAGCTGATAGAACTTCCATCTCCCTGAATAATGATGTGGGATTTTCAGGAAAAAATCTCCTGCCTCGCCATCAGGACTTAGCGGTCTCTCAGAAAGATCTGAGAAAATTCTGGAGGAATGGTAAGGACGTGTTATGGTCACACAGCATGCAATTACTCGATTAAAATCGTTTTAAGTAATAGTTTAGAAATGTGTAGGTATACATGTGTGTTTTAAGGTATGTAGTGGATAAAGTCAGCTGTTACATTTACATTTAGTCATTTTTAGCAGACACTCTTATCCAGAGCGACTTACAGTAAGTACAGGGACATTCTTCCCGAGGCAAGTAGGGTGAAGTGCTTTGCCCAAGGACACAACGTCATTTTTTCACGGCCGGGAATTGAACCGGCAACCTTCTGATTACTAGCCCTATTCCCTAACCGCTCAGCCACCTGACTCCCTATACCTGTTAGTCGATACCCTGTTAGTCGGTGTGTGTTTTCTTTGAAGTTGGCTTGTAAGGATAGATGGAGAGTGTCTCAGTCATACCATTGTTGTCCCAGGGGTTTCACGGACAGCCACACTGCTCTGCTGATGCTGAAGAGAGCTGAGAAGATGAAGTCTAAGAAGCAGAGGCGGCGGAAGCTACTTGGTGAGGAAGAGAACGGGCTCCTCTAGGCCTGATTCAAATAGATTATACGATTGAATTATTACAAAAAATGTTGATGAGAGGTTGCTGGTCTGCACCAGTGTTTATTAAATGTCTTTAGTCTCTGAATCTAGAATGTTGGTCGACATGCACACTCATAAACAGAAACTTGTCAAAAATACTCTTACTGTCCATTATATGTATTAAGGGGCATTGCACCAATTTTATTTTATAATGTAAGGCACATACAGTACCAGCTGTACATTTACTAATATCATCTTAATTCTCATTGGTTCAAATGAAAAACATGTTTTTTGCCTAAGAACTGTAAAGTATTTATTCTACTGCAGATTTCTTACTCAAACACACCGTGCTGCAGTACCAGTCCGCTTTTCCTCCCTGTGTATGTCAATCAACCCCAACAGACGGCAGAGTCGGTTCCTATCGTTTCCTATTGAACCTCAACTGAGAGGCTTGACCGGAAATAACCATTACCAAACTGGTAGCTCCCCTTTCCAACCCCACCACGCACCCTGTCGTCCCGGAGACGCTTTTCATTACTGAGTTGTGGGTTGCCGCAGCCACAATGATGGGTGACCTCATCGCTCGGTCTTGTCTGAAAGCGGTCGTAGGTAGTCGTGCCATGGTCGTGTAGATGTGGCCTGGTCTTTGATCCGGATTCTGAGAGCATGACTGCAGTTGTGTCTGTTTTTGTCGAATGTAACTCCAAGTGTCAGCTGCTGCCATGGAGCTGGAGCATGAATGTTTTACAAATGTTGTCATGATGTTGGGGAACCGTTAGGGATTAAGTTGGCCGTGAGTTTCACCAGAGCCCTATGCGATGGTTGTGGCTTGAAATGAAATGTTCAGGTTGTGTTAGTTTGTGTGGAGTAGATTGGTTTGATGTTAACTCTCTCTTTCTCTCTCTCTCTTTGTCCTAGACTCATCGGTACGCCTGGCCCTGTTTAGGAACCACAGCAACCAGCATGTCCCTATTGAGGCACCAGAGAAGCACTCACCAGTGAAGAACGACTGCTTCAAACGTAGGCCATTCAGAGATTTCTACCCTAGTGTGCTTTATCGTCTCTCGCTCAGGTAATATCTCAGCTTTTATTGTTTTTAAACAGAAACAGGTTTTTACAAATGCCGTACACTCCAGACACTGAGGCATAAATAGAAACAAATAAACAATAATTAAAGCAATGCAGGCTGTAAAACAGCAATAACATATAACAAAACGTACTGCTCACCCCATTTTTGGGGTGCAAATGATCTTGCATACCTTTACCCCCCTCTAACCATTTAGACTGCAACTCACAAAGTCGTATCTACCCGAACAGATTTTTCAAAACTTCAAAAATACATACAAGTCAAAGAGAGCACCGACGCATGCAGTTAATGGACCGGCCACATTTTACTTGGAATGAAATTGAATGCACATGAACTGGTGGTAAATAGTCTTGACATTAAGTTGTTTGGGATGATGGAGGATAAACAAGATGATTGTGTTACAGCAGGGCTTTGTAGATGACTTGAAGTGTGAAATCGAGTTAAGTGTTGGGGAGGTATAGGGCCATGGGTATGGGGTTCCAGGCTTGAAAGAAAATGACTCTCTTGTCTTGGGTATGTATAGACTTATCAGGTGGTGGGGGGGGGGGGTTGGAAGCGGGGGGGGGGGGAGTGGGGGTGAAGGAAAGGTGGTAGTAGTAAGGTAAAGGCAAATAGGAGTGGGGCGATTGCCTCCAACATCTGCCGTTCTGATACACTTAGCAATGCGGACGTACGAAAACAGAGCGCAGTGTTTTTTCTTCTTCTTTTGCGAAAACACTGGGGCTCGCGAGCAAATCTGCGTCTTCTCTGTCTTTCACTGACTCGTTCGCTTTCTCTCTTGTCTTTCTCTCTACCTCTCTCTCTTTCTCTCTCTCCCTCTCTCTCTCTCTCTCTTTCTCTCTCTGGTATGTAAGCTGATACCCATTTCCAGTGGGTTACTCATGTCGAGCACATCCACACAAAGAGCCTGGATAAAATAAACATGCCGCGTCGGATATCTCGGAAAGAATCTGTCATGGGTTTTGGGGCTAATCACCTCCAGAAGGGCCTCCACTCTGAGCCTGAAACGTTAGCCCCTGCCGGGGAGCGCTGGCTGGGCTTGGGCTGGGGTGACTGGGGCCTGGCTCAGCCTGGGGCGTTAAAACTGAGGCTGGGATGGGGATGGGGGGGGGGTCCCTACCACAGGTCAGAACCAGGGGAGGTAGTGTCAATGGAGGCTAGTTGGGGAGGGGAGTTAGAAGCTCAGATGCGTGCCTTTATCTGTGTATGGGTGTAGGCTTGTGAAGACCCGAATCCCCACCCCACACACACACACACACATAAAAAGTCAGTGGGACACAATCTCCCGAAGAAATTCAGGCCTGGTTAGGGTTACAACTTTTTACAAGGTCTCTCTCCATTAGAACAGACAAGTGGATGGGGGTGGGGGTTTCGAGGTTTGAGGGGGAGTATAAAGGGAGGAGGGAAAAGATAATGGAAAGATACGGTTCTGGAAATGTCGTCAAGCAAAAGATAGTTTTGGGTTTGGGTTGCCGGGATTTGTCGAATTGGTGCCAGCTGGCAAGGGGCTTATCCAATGCTCTGACATGCTTGGATGATAATTGAACGTTAGATTCTAAAATACTCGTGAAATAGTTCACCTGAACTTAAAAAACACGGATGATGCAATAACTTTGTTATTATGCTTAGTTTGAGCGTGCAGTTCAGCCTTTGGCTCTGATGGTGTATTGTGAAATAGTTCTGCAGAAGTGTACTGTTGGAAAGGTATTTTAGTTAGGATTAGGATTAGTTTCAAAGAGTTGAATATTGATAAATAACATTTAGATAACCAACGAGTGTTCATGTTTTTGCCAATTGAATTGTATTCATGCTAAGCAATTATTACTACAAAACTAACAAGGTATTCCTTTAAACTGTGTTCCTTGAAACGGCTGTTCATCTTATTTTCAATTTTATTTTAAAACTTTGCTTTTGCTTCGGATTACAAAAGTGTACATTTGTTTATGGTGTCTCATAACAACACAACCAACAAGTAAACAATCGAAGCATGTCAAAAGATTGAAAGCACAGGAAAAAAAAATGATTATCTCTGTATCGAATTGAGTCTTGTTTCATGCTTTTCTCTGTCTGATATGCGTGAACATGGCCAGGGGTGGGGGGGGGGGGGGGTGGGGGGGGGCTACCTTCATGTCCACTTTGAGTGCTTCTACAGTGTCTGTGCGCTTTGACCGGGGGTTGACCGTGTGTGGTTTGCTCTCTGGAGGTGAAGACTTGACCTGGAGGCTAAGGAAAGTAGTAGACAGGCCCTTCTGATAAAGGCTAGCCCTCCCCCCTCCTTCTCCTTCAAGTCTGACGCTTGGGGGCAGGGGCCGGCACAAACAGGCAGCCAGGACAGACAGGCAGGACAGACACACCACACCAACTGACTGTCTGACTATAGGGCTATGCCATGTTGATATCTGATCGAATCTCTGAGAATGCCAGGAGATAGACCTCGACTTTTGGCCAATAAACGTCGCTTGTGTCCTCAATGAATTTGAGCTCGGTTGAACTTTGAAGAATAAATTCAACCCAAGCACAGGAAACCACAGATGAACCACAATGCGACCTTTCCCACCCTCTCATTTGTCCAATCAGGGTCCATTTATACGTAGCCTGCGCACAACCTTGATTTGGCTGTACCTGTGCCGCAGGACAAGGGAAGACTTCAAAAGTTTTAAAGGGACTATTTGATGTCGCTCCTTTAGAATTCCAAAGGAGCTAACAATGCACCCCGACCCCCACTCCCTCAGTGTGCTGATTCTCCTAATACTAAAAGCCCTGTCTTCCGCCACCCCACCCCCAAAAGATAGTGAGAGACCTAGTGATTGGGTAATGCTCTTAAGAGACCCACTTAACAGGCGTGACTCCTACAGCTCCCCACTGATGTCGAGGATCATCACAGGGGAGTATTTTTTCTTTCGCGATAAAGGTTTAAGCCACAAAAACGAGTCATTAGTCCTCAGCTTATAAAAATACATTTCTATACCATGACTGTAGATTCATATATGTACTGTGTATGTGTGTGGTATTTTCGGAGTTAGCCCAATGGCCCCTTCCTGCCCTCCTTACCTCAGGGGAAGCATCTATCACTTAACATTTTTAGTGGACTTTAATTAACCCATGACAACTGTAAACCATAAAGCTTTTCTCCCCTTCGCAGCTCAGACTAAGCATGAAAATTACTTAAACCAATGCGTCATTAGTTCCAGCACTGGCATGTCAAAATGTATTAGCAATTCACACCCATCTAAGGCCGCATTACTGTCAGCACGGTGGAGCTGTTTACTTTAAATTACCGTTTTATTATAGGATTTGAGTGTTGTTCATAAATCGTTGACCCTTAAGTTGTCCTCCTTGGTTTTTTTGTTTTCAATTTTTTGGGGTGCGTTTTTTCACAATAAATCGCAACAACAAGCACAAAAATATGACTGTGTCCGCTTGCGTCATTCAGTAAAGTCAATTAGGGTAATACCCCTTGAGCCGTCCAAACAAATAGCTCATTTAAGCCTCAACATAAACGCCTTGTGCTTTAGCCACTGATACCTCACAGCTAATACCACCGAGGGGGCCTCAAATGCAGTCTGACATGTTGAGCGTTGCCAAGCTCACTCGCCCCCGGCTTATAACTGTTTATTTGTCAAACTTGTAAGTTGGTGTGCATCGGTTAACATAAACCTCAAACTTTACCCCATAACCTCTTTGTAAAGTTGTTGACCTGGTTGACAGTCCTACCGTATATTACTAGTGCCATCACGGATGTTTTAAAGTACCAAAGAAGAAGTTGGAAAATAATCATTTGTGACGTTTATTTAATGTTTTCTGTCATATGCAGCTCGCGGTGAAGAGCTGGTGGAGCAGGAGGCAGGGAAAGTGGAACAGACAAGACTGAAGCAGGAACGCACTTACCAGTGGCTTCACACCCAGGCTCTGGACCCCGATCAACTGTCAGAGAGGTGAGATTCTCACATGGTAGTCATACAGTACTAAAGCAGTACCTTAATGTAGATATACACATATTAATCTCAGTTTACATGTGAATATATCAATGTTTACTTTAACTTTAAAATGGGTAATATACATTTGATGTGTTTCATAGTTTTCTGTATATAAATATGCATACATGTATTTGCATCTGTCTGTACACACAAATGATACTCAACCTTGTCAACACATTAAAAAAGCTGTTGGATTGCAACTTAAACTTAAACACCGACATAAGATTGACTTTTAAAGGTTGTCTTAAATATAGTACACTAACATGTACTATAGAAACAAAGGATAGCTCATTTACAACAACTCAGGTTAACCATACAAAGATCCAGTGATCCCATTGGTAGTGTATGATCAGTGATGAATGGTTATTCAGAGACGATTGTATTGAACTGAAAACAAGGGAAAAGAAAAATGGATGCAAGCTGATAGCTGAGTGTTTGGCCTCTTTTTTCTGTAGTGATCATTTCCTACCCCAGATTGATCCAGACGTTTTGAATGGAGGCCGAGTGCAGCTTGTGGTGAGTGACTCGCTCTCCTTACCCTACGACTCATTCACTTACATTGAGTAATTGACTCCTGCTCTCAGGTCTCTTTAAAAGGAGGTTGGGGAGTGAAGGTATGGGTTGTTACCATTTCCAGTTTATATTATAGTATACTATATTATATATAATATAAGTTCCACATAAGTTTTCCACCTGTAGCTTGTCTTGCTTGTTGAACCCTTTCTTTTCATTTGGTTCCGCTGTAACATCCAGTTTCATTTGCTGCAATTTCTTAATTTAATTTGTAGAAATACCTGTGCGGTGTTCTTGGATCACAGAGCGATATTGATGCTCATGGGTCCTTTGAAGTCGGCAAACTACGGGGCTTGTTTTGCCATTAGAGCGGTTTGAGTTATGGTCACTGGCAAAAAATAGTAAACCTTGGCGTACATGTCTTCGTGCTCTATTCTAAGCGCAGCATTTGTTGTTGAACCTTTTTGGAAGTAGGGCGCCAGTTGCGTGAGAAAAATAATGTCTGACCTTATTTGAACAGTGTGTGTGTGTGTTTGGTTTGTGCATGTGTTTACTGCCTGCAGGCTGCGGCAGGGAACCGAGGAGGGCCTGATCAGGCCTCTGGGTTGTGGGCTAACGGTGCTTCCATCTCTCCGCCACCTAGCAAACACAGTCAGGGTCAAAACGGCTCTTCGGTACTTTCAAGTAAGTTTTCAGTATTCTGCTTCGTCACCGATTATCTACAAACCCCCTTGACTACTATACATATAGTATACCGATTTAATTAATCATTCATGAAGTTCTCCTCAGTGACAGGCCGAACAAGCAAGTTCCACAGTATGTGTGTGTCCTGAGTTTTGTTTACAGTAACATTAGGCACAAGCCTCACAGATCCCAGGTACACTGAAAACCAATTGCTTAAAAACACATCCTTCATTTAGCTGTGGCTCTGACTGACTGTAATCATCACCAGATATAGTGAGAGTCTGGAGGAACCCTTCTCCTGAGTTTTTGAACATCTCGATATCCAAATAGACTACTGTAGTCAACCTGCCAAATGGAAGGTTATGATATGATGATGAGGGAAAACGTGTGTGTGTGTGTACATGCATGTGTCAGCGACACACGGAAGGGAGAACATGGGGTCGGGCAGGGGACAGGACACCAAGAATTTGTCCTTCGACAGGAAACTGGGAAGAAATGTTCCTTCTGTGGGGAATGAGTGGTCCTTCTGTCAGAGACGCTCAAGCTCAGGAGCCTGGGTGACAAAGGTGCTACTGACAGAGACTGAGCAACAGCAGATGATCACATTAAACAAGCCCTGGAATTTGACTGTAGGAAAACCCTGTTCGTCCTAACGAAGCCAAATTCGATTCTGGTGATGATTTGGGAATGATATGCACGAGGGTTGCAGTGGAGACTGAATGTGTGTGAAGCTGTGTGGTGTTGGGATCTGGGGAGGCAAGAATGAAAGCCCCTCGGCCATAAGGCTGCTCAAACAGCACTTATCAAATTTACAAAGTTAAATTGAAAGATGTATGTGTGTGTAAACTGGGTGAAATTTCCACAAGCCAAATAGATTTTTGATAAACAACAAAACTGCATTTTGTAGGCAGCATAATGCATCAGAGAGTGGTTTCCTTCTGGAAATTGACAGGTTTGAGCGAGTCATCCCTAAAGGGAAAAAGTAATCTTTTGCAATCTATTTTGGCTTTGCCCAAAAAATATTTCCTTTGCCTCTGAAGTAGTACAGAACATCAAAGTGAGTCTGTAAAGGCGGAGGGCTCACTTAACTTGCCGTTGCAGTAAAGACTATGTAAATACTCTATAACCTATTGCAATAGGATACCTACCACTTGCTGGGGCTATGCCATAAAAATACGTTTTTCAGCCTCACAAACTTTTTTCTTGTCTTGTACAAAGGAAACCACTGGTTGCATATCTACAACCTCAATTTAATCTCTGTTTAAACGCTAAAGGGAGCAAATGGATATTTGTTTGACTACAGTGGTCAGGTTGAATGTGTGGCTGAAGACAGAACTAGTGGCAACATTTGCAGTATTTGTAAAGATGCGTTTTGTCTTCTTTTCTCATTTGGAAGCAAATAACAAATTTTTTTTGTTTAGCAACATCAATTTAAAGGTCTCTTTTTTTTCTAAATAAGCTCCACACTGCAGTGCACAAACACCTTGGGACCTCCCTGGCCAATAAAAGGTTTGAGTTTCTTAATATAATGTCCAAGCACATCAGGTAGACCATGAAAAAGTATTCCCACAGACTCCCCAGTAAACCTGCTGCTCTGCTGGATACTCTATACAGGGCACCAGCAGTGCAGGTATGTGGTGCTCTGCTAGCCAAGTCGGTACCTGTGAAGAGAGCTCCAGCCCCCTGCGCCTCCTAGCCTCCTCCCTGCTGTTGCTGCTCCCTGGGGAGGCTCTCTGCAGTGCCCTGGCCTGGGTTCTGGGTTCTTACACGTGGAACACATCAGGCTTGACTAGAACCGCTCCCCATGCCTTTCCCTTGTTTGGAGAGCTTTTGAGTAGATCCTGTAGGTTTGAGTAGGGGCAAGTGCAATACGACACATGACGACTACGTTGTAGATGTACTCAGATGTGTGAATTACGTGTGCATGTTTCCGTTTTTTTTATGGATTTTAAGGTTTCAGCTTTGTTTCAATGGAGTATTATAGTCAATACATTTCTCTGTTTCTTCCATGCAGAAAAGAATGTGCCATCACCTAATAGAGCCCAATCTGCTCCATCGAAAAAAGAGCGCATGTCTTTTCGGGACAACCCAGTCCAGAGGAGTGGTGGATGGGGAGGAGGGAAGAAGAGGGACAGAGTTCAGAAGTAAAACACCCTCATAATCCAGAGTTTGACCCACTGCATTAGCCGTATACTTTGAAAAACAAATGATAGTATAATTATAATTAATGTATCAGAATGCTATTCTCCAACAGCAATTCACAGTGTACATCAGAATACCTCAGTTTTGGGGAAAACATACTTGTTCTAATAATCAGGAATGTTTGAATTATAATATTTTATTAGTTAAAGTAAACATGTCAATATATTGTTTATTTCAGTGTAATATGAACTTACATTTCTCATCAAAAGAAGATGTAATTGGTTTCTTACGATGAAATTCACTGCAGCTGTCTCTTAGCTAGGATTGGGCTCCCTCATCTGAAAATTAATTAAAAGCAATAGGAGGAGGTCAAGTCTAAATATCTGCAGGCGCTTACATTCTGGTCATTATGCTCGGATATCACTGTCTTAACACAACCGCAGCCAAAGACTTGGTTAAAGAATGACATGCTTAATATGCAGACGATGTCTAGAAATGGGAAACAGTTGGTTGACTTTTTTGTAAAATAAGAAAAGAAACAACCTTCAGACAGCTACTTTGTTGGCCTAATGTAGTTGCTGTTCCGCTATACGTTGTTCCCCCAATTTAAATAACAATTACATGAATTCAATAAAAAGTTTATTTATTTGAGTGTACTATTGAAGTAACGGCAGTTTCTGTATTTGACGTCATTGTCCACAGACAACAGCTCTCTTTTTCAGAAATCTTGGCTGTTTCGATAGGAGCATAAACATTGATGTTCAAATTAGAATGCTGTTTTCTTTATCAGCTGTGGATTACTGTAGTCATGTTTGTGTATTTGAATTTGGAGAGCCGATCCGTCTGTCTGCAAACAAGGCCCCACCAGAGGCGGGAAACCTCGATGTGGAGGTTCCTAGCTGGTCGCCTGCCTGGAAATGATAAGTTAATGAATGTGAAAACAAATAAATGAGTCTGAAAGGAGAGAGGCACTCTAGCAGAAAATCATATTCCTTTATTTATTTTCTCCTCTCTGAGAACTTTCATATTTCTACATTGGTTGTGTTTTGAATGTTTGGGCTGATAGGGAATTTTGTCTAGAGCTAGTTACATGTGGCAGTGGTCCTACCCATTAAGGGCTGTTATGACATGAAACCCAAGAGCACTGTCCTGGGGGGGCATTGAACTCTCATACCCCCTGGGGAGGATCCATGCTTCTCGTTGAGATGTGCTCTTCAGCCAGTATAACGTCATCAGCCTAGTGTGAGTGTAAAACTGCATCCAACCCTAATTCCGATTGATATCCCTTGTCCAGAACAAATTCTAGATGCTCATGGGATTTTGGAATAGGAAGAGATCTTGACTTTAGTTAGAATTTCTGAGTACACCATACTGAGCTTTTTTGTCTTTCATTTCAAAGTCTATAGTACAAATGGATGCAAGTATAGTTGTGTGCCAAACGATTGTGTTGTTTGATGAGATTGTGGTCTTGGATGATAGTAGTCCATTCAGTTTCTATGATTTGACTTTCAGTAACATCCAGTATAGTAGAGACCCTCCAGCCTTCTTGAGATTTGTTTGGCTGATAAATTA
Source organism: Osmerus eperlanus (assembly GCF_963692335.1). NCBI lineage: Eukaryota > Metazoa > Chordata > Actinopteri > Osmeriformes > Osmeridae > Osmerus > Osmerus eperlanus. The sequence goes on from NC_085022.1 coordinate 13,743,727, forward strand.
AATTCAAATGAATCAACCCAACCCTCATACTTTTTTGGGAAACTGAATGTTCAGCATATTTCTAATTTTAACTTCACATTAATAAATATACACTAAAAACAAATGAAGGAGAACCATTTGTAAAGAATAGGTATGGACCCATATAATGAAGGTCTTCTTTAATTTAGAAAGAACCATTTATCAAGATGACAGGGGTTTTGTCTGAAAACCATTTTATTAAGGGATTTCACTGTTGTGATTGGTTCCATATCGGAATAAATCAACTGATAGTTGAGTTGAACCAAAGTATTTGGTCTCCACAATTCATTCAATTTCCTTTTTATTGTTATAGACTCTTTGGTTTTCATTCAAAATGTAATATACAAATGGGATTAACAACATGGCTGACACGCTAGACTTATTATTTGGTAGAGCAGCTTTTGGTTAAAAGAACTAATCAAGGACTCCCTATAGCCATAGATGAGCTTCTTGCATCTCTCTTCTAGCAGTTTAACCACTCTTTTTGGGCACACAGCTCCAGTCATCCCAAATTATACTTTTAGGATAATTGTCCTGCTGAAAGATGTTTGATAAAGACCAGGTTTTCAGAAACTGGGTTGGATACTCCAAAATACCTTGATAATCTTCTGATTTAATGATGCCTTGCATGTGTTTAAGGCACACTGGCAATAAAGACAAAGCAACACCACTGAACCACCTTCACTGCAGGGAAGGTGTGTATTTATATAACCGAGTTGTGCATCTTAGGAATGTATCATCTGTCCACGGGACATTGTTCCAGAAGTATTTTTATTTGTATGGGTGAACTCTTTGTGTCTCTCAGTAGTGGTTATAGCTTCCGACCTTATAACTCCTATTCATTGAGTTAGGGACGGAGGGTGCGCATTCAAACACACCTTGAGTCTTGTGTTTTTCATTGAGGGGCTTTCTCCACTATTTCAACAGGCCTGCACAGTCGTTTTGAGTTTTAGTTATTGATAGCATTATGTGATACGGTATACTGGAAACAGGAGCGTTGTCAGACAATATCTTGTTTCTTTAATCCATGCTTGTGGCATTACACACAGTGACATAAAACGGGAGGATTAGTAATTTTCTCTATTCAAAGTCATTGAATGGGTAATTCAGTTTCTTATATTGTTTACGATGCAGGCATCTGTGACATATTATTATTTTCTTCTTTCAAATATAATATGTTCTTTGCTGAAAATTATTTTAAAATAAATGTATAATGCCATCAAAATACAATTGGAAATTTCCAATTCAGCTATACTTTATATATATTATATCTATATTTTTTGAGTTGCTGAGTTGTATTTCAAAAGGCCATAGCCTTTTTTACTGCAATACATGAATTAGATACCATTGTGTCCTTAGCAACCTCAATGCTGTAACATATCTATTCAGTTTATCTGAAAAGGTTTTACTTTAAATATCAGAAATATCTCAAATTAATTCCTGGGTTGTCTGTGGCTTTTGTGGGTTGTCAATTACCTGTAGTCCTTAAAACTTCCACTGTCAGGTCAGTTTACAATTGAAAACAGCACGTGTGGTTTCTAACTTCATTCTTAACTTATAAAACACCATTAATTGTGGTATGCAATGTATAAGCCCCCGCACACCCCCCGCAATGCCCACTTTCATGAATTGCCGCTCGTGCCAGGAACTTTAGTGCAAGACACACCAAGCCGAACTTTTCACATTTTCTCCTCAGCATGTGGCAGTATGCGAGGTCATCTTAGATGCCCAGTAAGCCACCCCCTGCTACTTAAGAGCACTCGTATTTATTTTTATTTTTTCTCGTGTGGCACCATCTAACTTGCCATTGACCCTATAGCGAACCATATATGCCTACTAAGTATACCGAGCTCATGCGATTGGCGAGGATTTTTTTTCTTTTTTTTAACTTTCATACTAATATACATTTTAGGATATCAAGAATAGGAAATGTTTTCTCTGTTTTGCTAAACAAACCTTTATAAATATCTGAACCTTCTGGTTGTCTTGTCTATTCACTATAGTGCTGTCGACATTATTTGAATTCATTGAGCTCTGAATCGGCTACAGAGACTTTGATATTAGGCCTATTCTTATATTCTTTTGATATTTTAATATGCCTACCCCTAGTTGATAAACTTTTAAAAATAAATGTTTTTATTTATGTAGGCTATTAATTATTATCTGTCGCTTAACTAAAGGCCTATGTACTGTCTAAATAAACGTACGCCTAGTGTAATCGTGTCTATAATTGGACAGGCCTGCAGACTCAATATCCCCGTCCCACATGGTCCGACGCCGTTTGTCGACTTGAAGTGCATGGATTTTCAATGAAATGCATGTAAAATATATCAAGATCCTGGTACACAGCAATGCTTTGTCATTTCTTATCTTTTCTAAATATGCTCCTCCAAATGTCATTGTTTTATTAGGCTATAGGCTACATGAAATATGTTAAGAGTGGACATCCGTAGCCTACACTTAACCTATTGACATCATCATATTTTCATTCATAAAGTAGGTATAAAACTTTTTATGTTAGTTGTGACTTTCTCATCTCTCTCTAGAGAATATCGAGTAATTTAAAAATCTGTATCTATAATATGTTTAAATAAACCTTTAATAATGCAGCAACGCATAGTCAATTATTTGTTCATTAGGCTAGAGCTGTTATTTTGCTAATAACGGAGCCTATTTTTTAAGTTGAACAAAGTAGACAGTTTGAGCATATTTTGATTTAGGCTTACATTATTACATTTACGCATTTATAGGCTAGGCCTATAGGCCCTACTTGGGTTTAAATTAGGCAAAATTTCATAGGCCTACATGCAAAACTAAATCGGTGGAATTAGGAAATATTTTTAAATGATTATGTTTTGTCACAACTTTTAGTCCACATCTTTACAATCGCTTTATTTGGGATGTCGTGTTTAAATTAAATCAATTTGACTGTTTCCTTTCAGTCCATTGCAGTCTAGGGATAGGCCTACAGCGCGTGGGAGGAGCTCAGTCCGCTTCATATTCAAAAGTAGGGAGGCTTCTTCAAGGGACCCCCTCTCCCACGTTATAAAGAAGCCGTGCAACCTTCAAGACAAGACTAATTAACGACTTGCGCTAGTTATTGTACAGGGTATTGTTCCGCGTTTATGAACGTCAAAATTATCTATGGTCCCTTTTGAAAACTACATGTGAATCACAGGATACAAGGAATACAATGGAATACATGAACGATAAATTCGCTCTGAAAAGCCAAGTGATTAAGAGCAGCGATTATTACTTGGGCCCTGGCGGCGCGCTGGACCAGGTGGTGGAGAGTTTGGACAGCGTGCAGTACTACAACAAGACCTCGCCTAAGTGTGTGCAGGCGTTCGGTCTTCAGAATAACGACCACAGTACTCGGATGGAGCGGTCCTCGCCTTGTGGTGACCAGAACGGTGGGTAACTTGTCAATTTACGTGTTTGTTGTATACCCAAATTACGCATGAAATCCATCGTATTAGCTTGAGTTTATTGACGAGTATAAAGTAGACTATTATGATACAGCAGACGACAATCCCAAAATAATAAAATATATCGAAAATTGGGCAACCTAATCTAATAGACTATAGCAAAAATGTACAATAGTATACGGCTATATGCTTTGCATGATTAATTGATAGGAAATGTAGAATGATTGGGATATGGAAGATGTTTTATTATTTTGTTTGTTTGTAGGATATTTTTATTGTGAGTAAATTTGGATTTCACATAGTTAAGAATAATCTTATAAGCCAACAAAACTATATCCTCGTGAGGATATCACAATCAGTCATTATCTTACAATAATTTATAGGACTATGTATAGGCGTACCCTGCTGGCCTATCCATAGCATGATACACAGTTGAACTGTTTATACATTTTAAATGTAAGTGATTTACTTATCTTCAATTATTGTAGTTTACGCATAGGCTAAGTGATAGTGGTAGGCCTATAACTTGTCATCATGTCCCCAACTTTAAATATCACTGACACCTCCACCCCACCCTGAATTGTAGCAAATTATGGTATGCAAAAAACTGAAGAGGAAACTTTGCATTCGGACATTGGAAGGTCACTGGACACTTGTTGCAATCTGCGGGCCTCATCTGTAACCGTGGGCCAAGACAAAACGGACTTGGATGAAATCGGTGACAAGTGCGATAGTAACGTATCGAGCAGTAAGAAAAGAAGGCACCGAACGACCTTCACGAGTGCCCAGCTTGAGGAATTGGAGAAAGTGTTTCAGAAAACCCATTACCCAGATGTTTACGTGAGAGAACAGCTGGCGATGAGGACTGAACTAACAGAGGCCAGGGTGCAGGTAAACCGAGTTTAACATGTACACTAATCTAAGACTGGAAAAATTACCTGTGAAGTAAATAAAGGTTGAATAAAGGTTGAAAGTATTGCCATCTCATGGCCATTTTTTTTTTAAATAAATAGAACAATTGGCTTTGATTATATTCGATTTTCATTTAAATCCATAGTTAGCCTATTGTAACTGTGAAAATACACATTGAGTTTAAGTAAATTGGGAATTTTCTTTGTTTTAGGTGTGGTTTCAAAACAGAAGAGCCAAATGGAGAAAAAGAGAGCGCTATGGACAGATCCAACAAGCAAAAAGTCACTTTGCAGCGACTTACGACATATCAGTGTTACCAAGAACGGACAGCTACACACAAGTAAGTTCTCTTTTGTATGATAGCCTATAGGCTAGAGCAATATGTATGCATGTAGGATATATTACTTATCAAAAGTGTTCCACCTGAGCATCGGTTTTGTTTGTCACTTAGCGCCCGCATCTTGAAATATTTTGAAACAGGCTATTTGCTTTACGGTGCTCAACAACCGAACTTTTTGGTTACATTAATACGGTATACATATTCACAAACAAGGACAAATACGTTTGACATGGGATTTAAAAACGACAAGCAATTAAGCACATCGATTGTGTTATGTCATCAGCTTGTTGTAGCCTATGCATGAGTAAAATCTGCAATACCTGTAGGCCTACAGTATAATTTGAACCCTAACTATAGGCTATATTTAAGCTACCATCGAATACATGAACTTGTCTTTAGTTAGGCTATGTATGATAAGAGGTGTTTGTGGACCGTAAGTGCGACGACGATCGTTCTCGGTCTATCGAAATAGATGTAGAAACTTCCAAGTTGTATGGAGGTGAAGCCATTGCGAGCCATATTCACGTATATTTATCACCTATCCACATTTGTAGTTTTAAAGTTTTAATAAATATCGACCATATCATTTTGAGACAAGATTGTAGGCCTAGTACCATCGACTGAAGATTGAGTGTTCGATTACCAATGAGTTATTCAAAATGTATGTAAAATGTGTGGACGTGGACTAAGGGCATATTAGATATCTGATGATTTGATCAGTTTATCAAGTTGATCAGTTTCAGTATTGTTCATGATCTATGTCTTTTTCTAAATCAAAATTCTGTACAAGCATATTTTGTTGCTTCCTCTATATGTCTATAAAGGCCTTTTCTTGTGAGAAAAAATATACTTTTTGTGGGTCAGAAGACTTATTCACGGGCTAACATCCAGAAATTAGGTTGGTATGCTATTTGATATCACACTTTAGAGAGATAATATCAGACATGTTATGTCTGCAACAAGTCCTAAATTGAACTACCATACAGCACCTAGACTGCAAAAAAATCACTCACCCAAATGTTAAACTGTAGGCTTCTAGTGCAGTTTTGTCAGTAATACACATTTGGCTGCAGTTACCATGCATGTCAGAATGTTTTCACAGATGCTATTTTTAGTTTATGGATATCAAACTTGTGCATTGAAGTGGTTGTTAAAAATATATATAAATATGTACTGGTAAAATATTAAATATTAGTAATATTCATAAATTACATTGTTAAAATGTTCCAATGCGCGTAATTGAAAAAGACGGGTTGTCCATTTATTTACTAAATTGCCAGTAAAACATCCATCTGCTGTCTGTGATGTACTTTGAGATAGACATTAAACTTGACAATATTTCACCATTAGAGGACATTTATAAAATCTAACCTTCCTATAAGCGATATGTAAGGATTCATTAATTATTCCGAACATTCTGTCAAGGAGCATTTTGTTGTCTCACAGTTACAAAGTATCTGTGAGACATTAAAGTATCGATGACTAATAATGCCCTCTTACTTTACGCAGATTCCCAACAACCTGTGGCCCGGTCCCCCCCCCAGCGGCCCCGTGGTGTCCTCCTGCATGCTCCCCCGCGGCTCCCCCCCCTGCGTCACCTCCTACTCCCCCTCCCCTCGCGCTCCTGCTGAACACGGATATGTGGCCTTCTCCAACCAGCAGAGCCAGTTTGGCCACGTCTCACTGAACAACTTCTTTGCAGCGGATTCCCTCCTCACGTCGCCACCGCCCAATGGCGGCCCATCCTTTGAGACCAAGCCAGAGTTTGAGAGACGCTCCTCCAGCATCGCCGTGCTGCGGATGAAGGCAAAGGAACATGCCGCAAACATCTCCTGGGCCATGTGATGCTGAACGTCCCCCGGGCCATGTGATCTTGAACATCAACTCGGTCATGTGATCCTAGACATCGCCTGTTAACCTTACTGTATTCATTAAAGCAGCCCATAATAACCATGGTGATATGAAAGTGAAATAGACTGTGCTCTGCGGTGTTGAATATGGGTGGACAATAGGGCTGTAGTTGAAATGACTGGCGAGATTCTGGCGAGATATTCCCATACACAGGTTTACTGAGAGATTTGATGGTGGTAATGAACCTGCTTCAATGTGAACTGTTTACGGATCAATGTGTTTGACTGAGCACTAGATTATCTGACTTAAAGTTGTATTGGCCTTGTGTGACATGTGGTCCAGTACGGTCACAAATAGGTTGCAAAAGGTTAACACTAACACTGGGTGTATGGTACCTAAAGGTGTCAAGGTCTAAATGTTATCAAGTCCCTTTTAAGTTTCAGCTTAGGACTCTCAAAGCCTAACAGTTACGAATAGACTGAAATAATAACATAGTCTGTTATGAAGAGACACAATTCTTATTAAGATTAATTTCAAATGTTGAAATTATATCATGATTGCAATTTATTTTGGTAAATATGCAAAAATAATTCTCACATTAAAAGTAATGTATTACATTATGACTTTCATGACTGAACTCTCAATTAGGAATTTAATTGGGTTGAGAAATTTAAGACTTTCTCAACTGAAACTTTTCTTTTTTTAATGGCGATATCCGCCATGTTACTCTATCCTGTTTTCTCCCTTCCATTCCAAAATGCCAGTCTCCCCTCTCTGCAGAACACATTAGTCTATCGCACAAACTACCCCCCCCCCCCCCCCCAAAGTTTGATATCCTGATAATCTCATATTTAGTGACAAACTCTCTGACAGACAGACTTGACTTACTGACTACAGAAGTATGGGAACTAAAGTTGTGTCCCTTGAACAAAAAACCCAGTTAATGAACAGCATAATCAACAAATCAGCTCTGGTCCAACAGTTGATACTGCTGCAATGAACCACATTACATTTATTACAGTACACTGCCAGTCGAACTAATGCACCCCTCACCAGTAAAATGATCAATTTGAAAAATGTTTGACGATAAGACTTGGATAAAATACGTTTCCAAATAGACAGACGTAGGGAAATATGTATATTCAATTTCTCAATATTAGTTTTCTCTTGAGAGTGACACAAAGATTTGGAGCATTAAATACCCGCTTTTTGCACACCACTTCTGAGGCAGGAGCATGTGTACCCTGGATGCTCACTTTTCAGTGGATGACATCATCCCAATGTTGTGGTTTATGAGATGACGCTTTGCATTTGAAAGCTTGTATGAAAAAAAGTATGAAAAAAGTGTTAATAGGAACAGTATTTCTTGATTCAGTTGGGACAGAAACGCCTGTCAGATGTTTCTATGGCAGACATGACTTTCCCTACGGGCACAAACTCGATGTTGCCAATCAAAATAATGTACGCTGCTTCTTATCTCAATGGATCAAAACACAGGCTCTTTGATCGAGTCTTAATTTGGAACACGCAGAAACGTAATACAAGTGCATGTTTCTTTTCAGAGGCTTTGAGGTTGAGGTTTTGTGGAAATCAGATATTGAACACAGGTCCAAAAATGGTCACAATCATTTCATGTGAATGAAAAGGATATGATCCCACATTCTTGGATTAAGATTTTTAAGATCATACATTTATTTTCCCCAGTTGTTGAAATTGATCTGTATCTTCAGTAAAACACCAAGCAACAGTCTGATGCAAAAAAGTTATGTTGATATTACACGTGGCTCAATCATACATAGTTTTCCTGACCATTTTGACCACCTTCGCTTACTTTTTCCTCTACATCACAGTCTACGTCTTTCTCACTAACACACTTAGTTACAAATGCACCCATTATCAAACTCGCACACAAACCATAGGATTCTCCCTGGGGGGGGGGACACCTACATCCCCCTGTCCTTTCACCCTCTCCACCCTGCTACATTCCTCATCCTCCTCCCCGACCATCATCATTTCAGTTGAGGAGGGGGAATGGATGACGTGGCTAAGTCTGCACATGTGGGAAGGGAGGGTGGAAGTGTGTGTGTGTGTGTGTTGGGGGAGGGGTGGGGGGCTGTTGAGGGTTGGTATGGAGGGTTATCATCCCACAATGCTCCTGCAGACCAGATTCATCAGCGACTCCAATAGGTTTGACCCACTGAGGTTAACAGCAGCCATTAATAAGAGTGTCACTTTGTACTCGCCTTATCTCCCACGGGGAAGAACAGGACTGATGGAGGGAGGGACGGAGGAGGGTAGAATGTGGGGAAAGAAGCAGGGAGAGCCTAGGAGGACTCTCTCTCTCTCTTTCAGGCTGGGTTTACGCTGCTGTCATGAAGACTTCAAACGCAACTGCAGGAGTTGAGGAATTGTCTATAGTCATGTATTTTTCTAAAGAGTTCTAGGCAGCACCTCATTGTCCCACTGTCAGTTGGCCATAATTTTTGTTTTGATCCTTTTTTTTAAAGACAAATAGGGCTTGCAATGAAAGATAAAGGGTGTGGGTTAATGTAAAACAAAATTTTAAAATAAATAGTATTAACTAAATGGACTCCATAAAGTATGTATGTTATTTACTCACCTACATTTGAAGCAGCTGTCAGTCTCATAATGGTCACTCTCTACTGATGTGGTTTTGTATCAATGTCAGCTGCTGTGAGTTACTGTACAGTCATTGTCAAATCAAAGTCAGAGTGTGTCCCAGTCACAGTTATTGTATTTAACTGAGCCACACAACACATGAAGATCACACGCCACGTGAACAGTAGACCAAGTTTAAAAAGTATTTGCCGCAGTCCATTGCAACCTACATAGCATCATGTTAAACACAATACTTAATTTACAATGCCCGCCAGTCTACAACATTTAATCTGCTTTCCCCCCCAATTGTATCTTTTTGAATGTTTTCCCAGTAAGTAGATGGGGGGGGGGGGGGCGTCTGCTAAATGACTAAATGTAAATGTAAGTAGGGTTAGACCTAAGCAAGATTGGCAGACTTGTTTTTCTATGCAGGACGATACGTTGTCTCAAATAGCCTGCAACAAAAAATGTTTTAAGGTCACAAAGTTGCGAACGCAGCCAAGATCTTTTCGGCAGGCCTTTTACGCCTCAGTGCTAAGGCAGAGAGGCAGCACACTCCTCTGACCGCTGCCTCGGTGGTTATCAGGTAATCAGACGGGATGTCTCTTAAATCTAATTAGCAAAGGGATGGGTCTTTTACTGCCTTAAGTGACATAATTTCCCTGACAGACATGAAAATGCTGTAACATCAGTCGCTGCATGGGCCCTGGTGAGTGTCTACTTGGTATGCAATGCAGTCATGTGTTTTGGGAGGTGAGTGTTGTAAGCCCATCTTGAAATTGACTCATGCAATTATTGCATTGAGGTAATGGCTGTAGACTGCATTATTTGAAATACTATTAGGCTTTTATCAAGATGAATGTCCATCTAATGGGCGCTGGTGGTAGCTGCATCGTAAACTAGCTTGTTTGACTTTCAATTTGAACTTTTATACTTTGCCTTGAGGAAAACAGATTCAACCTCCACTCAGCATACTTTGCATACACTCTCTCTCTCTCTCTCTCTCTCTCTCTCTCTCTCTCCTCTCTCTCTCTCTCTCTCTCTCTCTCTCTCTCTCTCTCTCTCTCTCTCTCTCTCTCTCTCTCTCTCTCTCTCTCTCTCTCTCTCTCTCCCTCTCTCTCTCTCTCTCTCTCTCTCTCTCTTTCTCTCTCTGTCTCTCTCTATGTCTCTCTCTCTGTCTCTCTCTCTGTCTCTCTCTCTCACACACACGTACACTCGTGTTTTTCTCCTCATCAGGCCTCAACATAGAGGACTCTGATGGACATTTCAACTGGACCACATTGCTCACACTCGCTCCCATTTTGCTGCATGGGAACCCAGTGTTTTCAAACTCCTGTGGTGTCATGGAGGCCAGCGATCCCTCATGCTGACAGCAGTTATGTGTGTGCGGTAAGAGAGTAGCGAGCCTCCGCATCATACGGCAATGATTTATGGGTGAGTTCTCCGAACCGCTACTCGAGTGAAGAGTGACTTATTATTTAATTGACTTCACAGCACTGGGCAGCACAAACCAAAGCTGCTCATGGCACATTCTTGGTTGTTAAGAATTGAATGTTGCTACAGTAAGAACTCCGTGTTTGGAGTTACCGTAACACAAAATAATTGGGGCAAAAAAATAATTGAGATTTATATGTGGATATCACAAACACATTCCTATCTTCATTCCTGATGTCATGGCTGTTTGCAAGCACTATGTGACACTGACACAGTAAGTTCAGAAAATGTATTTTCTCCAAGTAGGTTAAAATAAATGTCACTCGTTTTTGTAATAAGATGTTAGCTTGTTAAAGTGTTGCAATAAATCATAAATGGAGGATTTGTCTGCGTCCCAGTTGCTATGGTAAAATGTAGATATGTCGACCTCACTATGTAGCCAGCACATTAATTTATAATGGTTCTAGTTTCACTGGAACTACTTAGTAGGTGTCCATTATCAGAAAATAATGGATACCCTGCAGCCAATCGGAATTGAGTATTTATCCAGACCATGGTTTAAAGATAGGTGCCCAACGTCTTGACAATGTAGTTCATACAGTGAACCCCAAAATCAAAAATACATACAGTACATTTCCTCACACTTGTAGTGCTATTCATCCATCTTGATTGTTCTAGATATTCTAAGATATTTTATTTTCCAGACTGTGTACCACTTTGAGGCTGGAAAACATCTTCTTTCCATGGTCAAGCACAGTAGACAGGGAAAGACTGATTTTGATTTTTTTTTTAAGGATAGAACCAGATTCACAAGTTGGATTCTTAGTGTTCTACTATTCAGACTTATTTGTTCCTGCACACATAAACACATGCAGTCACACACTTGCATGCGCACACACACACACACACACACACACACACACACACACACACACACACACACACACACACACACACACACACACACACACACACACACACACACACACACACACACACACACACACACACAGCAGCCTTCTGTAGCTGCTACACTGTAATTATCAGCGCATGGTGAGTCATTTGTTGATGTGCGCCACAATACCTGTGACAAGCCACTTACTCATAGTCCAATATGGCAGCCTCCCTGCTGCTAGAACGATGTTTGCATATGCTGAAATCCATCAATAACAAACAACAACAAAACAACACACCCAGCTGTGCTTTCTTCACAGGGGCAAGTTGCTTTTAAAGCTTCTGTTGAACTTTGTTAGTGGAGGGAACAGGGAAGTTGCTTTCAGTACAGGAGACACATTTTTGGAATGTGTCTATAGAGATGTTGGTCTGTCAGAGACATGAGAGGGAGTTACTGGTGTTGACTCACTACTACTAAAACACTACTTTCAATATATCTGTCACACAACTGACTCCCATCTGCTTGTCACAACATATGCCAAGTCAATAGGTGAAATGCAGGGCTGTAGTAGAGCATAAACAGTGTTTACTCAGCTCCTACATTTCTGAAATAGAATGTACGCCCCTCTAAACAGCAACTATAGATAGAGTGCACACGTGGTTTCGCCTCACCTAAGCCACGGAATTCATAGTTTACCCGCCCCTTTTTGCACCTCTACACCCCAGGTGACATGACCTCCCCCCCTCCTCGCTTGGCTACCACATCCCTCTCGCCCATGGTGTCTCTCTGATGGCTGCTCCAGACACTGTTGCTCCTGTGGCCTGCCTAGACAGCTTCCCTCTGTTCCAGGCCTCAGGTTGTGGCACAATACACGTCTCTGTTCCCTACCCTCCTGTCTCTTTTCCTCTCTCCGCAAATCCAAAAGACCTAGCTTCCGTAAAGCTCTGAGTGCTATAAGTGACCCGAGGTGTGAATGACTGCGTATGGAATCCCAGCTTCCTCACAGTAAGCCTTCTTGCTTCTCCCCATCCAAATCATCTAGAGATCGAATGTACAGTATAAGAAGTGCTTCAAGCCAGAAGGTTGTGTTGGTGGTCTCCCCTGACCCTTAACAGCACCCAGTAGCTGTCTGTCTCCCTTTTCGGCTGTAGCTGCCTAATTAGGGGATTAGGTAGGGTGTAATGCCCCCCTCCTGTTGGGGATTGTCTCTCCACAGGTCTCTCCAGCCCCCCTGTAGGGAAAGCATGTGGTGTCCGGCAGGCAGGGGGGCTGATTAGGTCCTGATCCTCCTTTCATACGTCCACAGGGACACACGTGTCATATTTCAAGCGTTAGCTGCAGCACAGTGTGTGTAAGAATGGGGGTTATCTGCTCTGGAGGTATGTTTGGGTGTCTTCTGCCCATGCATCAGATTGTTGGGAACCACAAGCATTTATACAGTCGCTCATAGCATAATTGCGGATAAATAGATCGAAATACCAATAGTGTTATATTTACTCGATTTTCACTAAATTCTGATGTTAAATCTTAGTTGAAGAGTGTGTCTGTTACCCCTGGTGTCCCGACGTGCTACTTTGACCCCCATAAGAAAAATGCCATGAGCTCCGAAAATGTCCAATTTAATATTTCTTTTCTCACCAAATGATGTGGCTTAAATGAAAGACGTGTACTGACGTGTGTAAGTTATTCCAGTATTCCAGTATTTTATTTTATTTTAAACCCTCCATCTCCCACGATCTCTCAATCACCCTGGGATCTGCGACGGTGACCCCTTCATCCTCTGCCAGGAACCTTGGGGTTACCATGGACGACAAGCTCTCCCTCACGGCCCACATTGCTGCGGTCTCCCGGTCGTGTAGATTCACCCTCTACAACATCCGGAAGATCAGGAGATACCTGTCTGAGCACTCCACCCAGCTGCTAGTCCAAGCACTTGTCCTCTCCAAGTTGGACTATTGCAACTCGCTGCTCGCTCCCAGCATGTGCAACCCGCCCTCTTCAGAGGATTCAGAATGCAGCGGCCCGCCTGGTCTACAATCTACCCAGACGCTCCCATGTTACCCCGCTCCTCATCTCTCTCCACTGGCTACCTATCATGGCCCGTATGAGATTCAAGACCCTGGTATTGACCTTCCGAGCAGTGAACAGGACTGCACCCGTCTACATCAAGTCTCTCCTGCAGCCTTACACCCCCACCCGTCACCTACGGTCTTCTTCAGACAACCGCCTGGTGGTCCCACCGCTCAAGACCGCCCGGTCCCAACACAAGCTCTTCTCCTGTCTGGCCCCCCAGTGGTGGAATCAACTCCCCACCTCCATCAGAGACACTGACTGTCTCTCCACCTTCAAGAAAAGGCTCAAGACGCACTTGTTCCGGGAGTACAACGGTACTTAGGAATGGTTCGCTTGACCCAATGTTAGTTTCCTCAAGGATCACAATGACTCTTGCTCAGAGACTTGTTGCTCTTGTGGTTAGTGGTAACTGATTAAAAAATTTTGTACTCGCTGTGATATATTGTTTTTATTATTGTTGCTTGTTTTTTCCACAGGTACACTTGCACTTATAGCGGTTCATGTTGTTTAATTGTAACTTGTTTAACTACATGCTCTTATGGTTCTTCCCTTTGGCACTTACTTTGGTTGTTCACAATGTGTGCTTCATGTTTTGGCGACTCGCAATGTTTTGTGGCTATCTTGTTGTTATGATCAGTGACCTATGCACTTTGTAAAGCTCTCTCTTGGAAGTCGCTTTGGATAAAAGCGTCTGCTAAATGAATAAATGTAAATGTAAATTTAGGAGATATGGTGATATGGTCAATCAGCTATATGGTACTGCCATACCTAGACATGGTAGCCATTGTTATTAACTCCTTACGTGAAGCCATGGGAAAAGGAACCATTGGAAAAGAAACATAACACCATATCCAAATAAAAAATATCAATACAAACCTTTTATGGTTTAAAAATACAAATGTACATTTGCATGACTGTAAGAATGCTTTTTTTGGGACAATGTAGGCCTATTTGATCTACTGTGTGTCTACAGTTGCAGCCTCTCTCTGCACTATAAATCTGACAGGGGCTTGTTCACTTTACACCTCCAGGTATTTCAGATGCAGTAAATATTCATGGGAACACATGTTATTGGCCTAGCCAAGGAGGGTAAAGGAACTTAAGGAAGAAAAGTAAGATACAGTAAGATGATTTCTCATGTCTGACAATTTTTTGGACCAAATGTACTATATGGTTGATGAACTGATCCCGCAAGATTATGGTTGGCAATGTGGCTATACGCAGTGGCGGTTCTACACGGGGGCCTTAAGGGGCCAGTGCCCCTGTAAAAACTGGTAACTACACGATGGTAACTACACAATGGTAACTACACAATGGTAACTACACGATGATTAAATATTTTACCATTGTAATAGTACCCTTTCATCAATGGAAATATACACAATGTATTGTCTTGGTGTTAGAGGTACAATATGTTGTAATGAGATGTTTCAATATAAAAAGAAACATTTGTCCCTAATAAATAAGTTGTGTAAGCACATGAGGCCTTCTGAGAGTTGTTTAGCAACACAGACAACCAGTGGAATGTCAATTTCTACTTTTGGAGCAGCCCGCTACTTTCCAGACAATTGTGTTCCAGCGAACCTGTTCCAGCCAATTGCGTTTGGTGAGGCGGGCTTTCTTCCCATAGCCTCAGGGAACATATTTTATCAGGGGGTGCTGGCGGGGGTGGGGGGTCTTAATGTTGCGGGCGGTGCCACAGTGGTGGATTTTCAAGTCATATCATATTAAATTCTCGTGCTGTGCGCAGGGGGTGCTGCAGCACCCTCAGCACCCCTAGTTCCCGCGGTTATGCTTCCTCCTGTCTCATTTTGTGAAACCAATGGCAATCAAACTTGCAGGAAAGTGTGGAGATTCAGACACGAATTTGGGGGGCACTGTTTCTCATATTCAAATTGATTTTATAGTGTTACGTATTCCAGCTTTAACCCAAATGTTCCAGATATTCCAAATGATTATTCTTTGAGCCACCAGATGGCACTGTATGACCTCTGCCTCTGATCTGAGATTGAATCTTGGATGGACTGTTAGACTTTTGGACGTTCAAGACAATGATGGTAATGAGAGCAATTGTAGTGTACTTGTATGAATACACGTGTTTTGGAGTGTTTGACTCCTGACACATGTGTGACTGTATATCATAATCTTCATCTTAAAGGTAAATATATATATATATATTTATATATATATATATATATATATATATATATATATATTTATAATCAGTGTCCACAGATCAACGATGAGAACCCACTTGAATTCTCATGCGTCTGTATTTTGGTGGGGATGAGTAATGATGAGTGTTCAAGTGTGTGTGATTTCCTGTGTGTGTGATCTGCGCACACTTGTGACCGTCTTTGTTTCTGTGAGTGCATGAGATTTGGTCTTGTGAGACAGATTGTCCGCACCTGTGTGGTCGTGTGCTTGCGCATCAGTGTGTGCACAACATTTCATTTCCATTTCATTTCTATCTCCAGCGTCTCAGGGGGTGCAAAAGCTCCAGGTAGGGGTTGACCGTCACACCCGTCCCTCTGCGTCAGCGGTGACGGAGGGCGTCAGCGTGAAGATGCTCACTGCAAAAGTTAAAAAGCAGAAAATGAGTGTGCATCATGCGAGGGTGTCATACGCAACGCTAGCTCCGCCATTAGCCAGCTCATTGAGCTTGGATGCTCAGATTGTTTTTCAAAAAGCCCAATCAAGTCAGGTTGTTGAAAGTCACTTAAGGTAAAATTGGTTTACAGATAGCTCTTCTATACGGCTGTACACACACACACACTTATATATATACAGTTAGGTCCATAAATATTTGGACATTGACACAATTTTCATCATTTTGGCTCTGTATACCACCACAATGGATTTGAAATGAAACAATCAAGATGTGCTTTAAGTGCAGACTTTCAGCTTTAATTTCAGGGTATTTACATCCAAATCAGGTGAACGGTGTAGGAATTACAACACATTTGATATGTGGCCCCCCCCTTTTTAAGGGACCAAAAATAATTGGACAATTGGCTGCTCAGCTGTTCCATGGCCAGGTGTATGTTATTCCCTCATGGGAGTTCGTTATTTCATTGACAAGGAGCAGATAAAAGGTCTAGAGTTCATTTCAAGTATGGTATTTGTGTTTGGAATCTGTTGCTGTCAACTCTCAATATAAAGTCCAAAGAGCTGTCACCATCAGTGAAGCAAGCCATCGTTAGGCTGAAAAATCAAAACAAACCTATCAGAGAGATAGCAAAAACATTAGGTGTGGCCAAATCAACTGTTTGGTACATTCTTAAAAAGAAAGAACGCACTGGTGAGCTCAGCAACACCAAAAGACCCGGAAGACCACGGAAAACAACTGTGGTGGATGACAGAAGAATTCTTTCCCTGGTGAAGAAAAACCCCTTCACAACAGTTGGCCAGATCAAGAACACTCTCCAGGAGGTAGGCGTATCTGTGTCAAAGTCAAAAATTAAGAGAAGTCTTCACCAGAGTAAATACAGAGGGTTCACCACAAGATGTAAACCATTGGTGAGTCTCAAAAAAAAACAGGAAGACCAGATTAGAGTTTGCCAAAAAACATCTAAAAGAGCCTGTACAGTTCTGGAACAACATCCTATGGACAGATGAGACCAAGATCAACTTGTACCAGAATGATGGGAAGAGAAGAGTATGGAGAAGGGAAGGAACTGCTCATGATCCAAAGCATACCACCTCATCAGTGAAGCATGGTGGAGGTAGTGTTATGGCCTGGGCATGTATGGCTGCCAATGGAACTGGTTCCCTTGTATTTATCGATGATGTGACTGCTGACAAAAGCAGTAGGATGAATTCTGAAGTGTTTCTGGCAATATTATCTACTCAGATTCAGCCAAATGCTTCAGAACTCATAGGACGGTGCTTCACAGTGCAGATGGACAATGACCCGAAGCATACTGCGAAAGCAACCAAAGAGTTTTTTAAGGCAAAGAAGTGGAATGTTCTGCAATGGCCAAGTCAATCACCTGACCTAAATCCAATTGAGCATGCATTTCACTTGCTAAAAACAAAACTGAAGGGAAAATGCCCCAAGAACAAGCAGGAACTGAAGACAGTTGCAGTAGAGGCCTGGCAGAGCATCACCAGGGACGAAACCCAGCGTCTGGTGATGTCTATGGGTTCCAGAATTCAGGCTGTCATTGACTGCAAAGGATTTGCAACCAAGTATTAAAAGTGACAATTAGATTTATGATTGTTAGTTTGTCCAATTGTCCAATTATTTTTGGTCCCTTAAAAAGGGGGGGGCCACATATAAAATGTGTTGTAATTCCTACACCGTTCACCTGATTTGGATGTAAATACCCTGAAATTAAAGCTGAAAGTCTGCACTTAAAGCACATCTTGATTGTTTCATTTCAAATCCATTGTGGTGGTATACAGAGCCAAAATGATAAATTGTGTCAATGTCCAAATATTTATGGACCTAACTGTATATATACAGTTTTTTACATATTTTTATGTATTCTGTACATTAGACTGTATATTTGAAGCTCATAAATCTAAATTAAACAGATATATCTTGTCCTCTCTTCGCAAGGAGCAAACTGTTGCTATTTATCTTGATGAATTACTATAAAAAATATGAGAAATGTCAGATGAACCTAACTAATTGATTATGTCTAATAATACTTCAGTATTTATTGTATTAATTTGCTGTCAATAGATCAATATAACTGGGCTCTCATGAAAGGAGAATTAAATGGTTAAATATGTGCAAAGTGCAGAGTTGGACTGGAACTTCTGGGACTGGAAATGTGTGAATTGAATCTAGAATAGCCAATTTGTACCTTGCTGACATTTACAAAAACATTAGAAATGATTTTTCATGATGGAGAGAGGTATGTGTCTGGTGAATTCCTGTGCTTTTTGTGTGTGAGCATGCTTGTGTGCGTGCATGCGTGCATGTGTATGCGTGCGTACGTGAAAGGTGCAACCCCAACCAGAAGGGAAGATAATGTTATTATCCCATCTCTGTGTTGGCTTATTACAGGTGTGAATTATTATCTCGGATGAACCGGATCTCTTCCACCATTCTCATTACACATCCAATATTCTCACCACACTTTGTTCTGCAATTCTTGTGGGGACTCACAAATCAGTCCCATTCAATACCCTGCTTTCCCTAACTCCTAACCTTAAACCAAAACGTAAACCTACTGTATCTCTAGCTGCTAACCCTAAAACTATCACTAACCCCAATCCTTGATGTAACCCTAACACAAATTCTAACCCTAACTAGTGCATCTGTGCCAACATCACATAATCCTTTCTGATGAGACTCTTGCTGCAATTTTAGTCTGAACACTTCGTTCACCAACACTTCCTTTGCAGCACTTTGGTCGACCATGGCTGTTTTAAATGTGCTATATAAATACACTTGACATTGACATTTACTCCCTCTCTTGCCAACTCTTGTGTTGGGCAATCTACTGTATTGTCAGTGTGAAGGGGAGAAGGGATGACAATTAATTGTGATCAAAGTGGGCACCTGCTCCAGTGGACTAGAGGAAAAGTATCAGGTGTGCTGGTTGCAAGTATACAATCCAGACAACATAAGCCTCCTCCTTTGAAGTCATTGTCAGTATAGAGTCCTTTCTGATGTTTGTTGATGATTGATTTATGCAACTAATATTTTCTCTCCCTTTATTTCATCTCTCTTTTTCAGTCAAACAACTTCAGTTATGTTTAAGATGACTTATTGCCTTGCAGATGGAGGATTGATACAGATCCTAGCTCTCTATTCAACTGCCTGGGTTGGCTAACATCCCCCCGTTGATTCAGAGCCGTGGGGGCTCTCAGTGGCAGGTGGAGAGGAAGTCGCAGGGGAGTGCGTCTACGTCGGTCCCTCATTCTTAAAATCATCTACTTGGGATTCGTACAAACTGCAAATCCCCTAGATAGTCAGCTCATCCAGTAATGCTTAATCTTAAATGGTCATTAGTCATGCACAGCTGAGGTGTTTTCCAGAAGAAGTAAGCTACAGTATGAATGGCGACATAGCCGCTCATGGTTTCATTCACAATCTTTATAGAGGAAGGCTAAGACAATCATGATGGTGTTGTTTTGAGAGCAAAGCGTTAGCCTCAGTGTCCTTGTGATCTAGTAAAGCCTTCGGGCTTTTGGGGGTATGTATGGATCTCACAATTATTGAAGTACCTGTACAGACAAACGTCACTTATTCCAAATGGCAATTGGCATATACCTGAAACTTTAATATTTGAACACTCAAACTTATCTTGATGTACTTGACCTCCTCTCACATGTAAACTTTCAACTGTTACTGGAACCACATCAAACCCCAGCACCCCACATACAAACTCCAGTCTCAGACCTGTAGACTGGATGTTATCAGCAGGCACTGCAGGGGAGAAACCCTGGCCCACATGGTAGCTACAGGCCGCAGTCGATAGTCTATTAGGCATCTCTGAGACAAGGTCAAAGCCCAGTGTGCAAGAGACAGGCCTTGTGTTTGGCTAAAGGTCTAACATTCAAGATGAAAGATATTTATTTATATTATATTTATTGTCATGTGTACAGTTAACAAAGTTACTCTGTACAATGAAATTCTTATATTGCAATGTCCTCCTTCCACATAGTTAAAATAAAACACAAAAAAGAGAGAAAAATATAAAAATATATACAGTCAATATAAAAATATTCAACTTCTGGTCTGATATTTCATTGATAGCAGCTGAGGCTGATAGTACTATGCAGAGGCTTATGTCTCAGTTTGTTTCATGCTTTCCAAACAGATTTAGGCCCTGCCAATGTGTGGACACTCTTCAAAGGAATGTGGAATCATGACATACACACTTAAATGCTATCCCTGATAAAAACTTAAGAGTTCGAAGGTAAACACCTCCACATGGGTTGGAGGACATTTTAGATATACCCTGCAGACAATAAAGATAAACCAATCTGGTAATGTTTAACTAAGCAATGGGCATAGGCAAACTTTTGAGGTGGACCAGGCTTCTGGAATGTATGGCATGCAGAAGCAACAGTATAACATTTTTGAAACAGCACGGAAAGTCAACGGACTGGGAAGCCATTAACTTTGACTGAACCTTTTTATATACAAGGGAAGTAGGTCTTCTAGGTCTTTGAAAAAAGTGCAGAATACTGTACAGATGAGAAATGGACTTTATGAACACAAATCACCTAAATGATTAGTTAGCTGAAAAACTGTTCTCTTGAAACGGCCTAAAGAGACTGGGGACATGGGAAGATGATAATTAATGATAGAAGTTAATTATAACTTTGCTAGGGGACATATTATCTTATTTTTGAACTGTTCCCACATACACATAATATGGCACCACGCAATGGTCTGAGAAAACGGCATTCATAATCAAACTGAGATAATCTCATGTGTGCTGATAAAATAGCACCAACAGACACTGTATACACAACATCTCCTGTAAAGTAGTAGTTAGTGTTACTACCTAGAGTTAGTTGATATCCACAACATAGGTCTGGGTTACATATATTGGTGACATAGGTTACCAATATTTAATAAGTAATCAGTAAAAAGTAATCAATGCATTGATCTTGCTCACAGATGGCAGTTATGGTATTGATACACTGGTTTCATTGCTGTGGGCGAGAGACAAAGTATTTGGCAGTATTTGAAAATATTACTTGAACCAGAAGTGGTTTATACCTTTTTAGATCAAGGGGGTATTCCAGAAAGCAGGTTATGTGACATACCCGGGTAAGTTAACTCCCCAGCTGACACCCAGCGTTGTAGCAACATTGCCAGTAAGTTGCTGCAACATTGTGAATCAGCTTGTGGGTTAACTTACCCGGTTATGTTGCATAACCTGCTTTCTGGAATACCCCCCTGGTATTAGTTTT
Source organism: Osmerus eperlanus (assembly GCF_963692335.1). Classification (NCBI taxonomy): domain Eukaryota; kingdom Metazoa; phylum Chordata; class Actinopteri; order Osmeriformes; family Osmeridae; genus Osmerus; species Osmerus eperlanus. The sequence continues at coordinate 13,765,181 of NC_085022.1, forward strand.
ATGTTTGGGAATTTGTTCACTTCTCTGAACCAGCAGAATCTTGTCCTGAAAAAAAAAATAACAAACCCAATGCAATTAGATAACATTTCACTCCTTCAACAGCCAAATTGCAAGAGACCTTTAAAAAAGTCTAGCCCCACTTTATTTAAAAGGTCACATTTTGCAGGTCATGACACAATGCAGCAATTTGCTGATAATATAAATCAATCAAATTTAAATCAAATTTAGGTGATAGCATCGCTATCACCTAAACACTTACATACCAATTGTCAGCTGTAAAGGTGATACTCATCATCATGCCAACATGTCTGACCCATGGATATTGAGAAAGCTTGCTTCTAAATGGTGGGTAGATTAATGCTTTTACAGTCCTCCCACACTGTGAATTACAGTCTAATCATGCAAAGTGTTTCCTCCACTGCCTTAAGTACTTGGAAAATACTCATATGAATGAGCGGAAACGCTTTGCATAACACACAGCTGTGTTGATCAATTAACCTAATATTGGTAGCCGTACACCTCTTGATTATGCCTGCAATGTAGCTGGGGTTCTCCGCTCCGGCAGGCCACATCATTTTGTAAACTCCTTTCTTAAAATGACCTTGCAGGTTCAAACCTCCCTGACTGATTATCATTTGATTAGTGTTGAGATCTTTAAATGTGATTTTTGGCTGTAGCTCAAGTCAACATACAATATTCCTTGTTTTCTTAAATACCCATATAAGAGACTTGCAAGTGCACTGAAGCAACCTGCCATGCTTAAAAGAGGAGCCAAGTCATAATAATAAACCTACTAGCTAAATGGACGGTACACTGTTCAGAGATTATAAAGCTATAGAGTATATCTACTGTATGTTGCAAATTACAAATGATTGATTTATGTTTTCTGTACGTAGAAACCTTTTTGAGAATGTTTTTATTAAGAAAACTTTAAAAGGAGATTATGTGTGTATGTTTAAAAAGATACTGAACATGACCCCTGTGGCTGTAACTGAGGAAATGTAATATAATGAAAAACATGATTGAGATGAAACACTAAACCAATACCAATATGGGTCTGTTGGTCAGAACTATTTCCAGACTGTCTAGTCAGGTTATGGTCGGCGCAAATGTAATGAAATTACTTAATAGTATAAATTAAGAAATGAATGTGTCTGTTGGGCTACCGATGGTATATGGAACATGTGCATACATCTAGAGATTTCAGTATGGTATTGTACACCACTAAGACTCTGTAATTACCAGCCTTCTCCACTATTTTGTACTGTATCATCCTCATCATAATAGTGTTTTATTTCTGTCATTCTGAAGAGAATTGGCTAAAGGTATAATTTATGACTCATAACAGTAACTTAAAAACAGCTACAGTCCATTGTATGTCTTTGAAGAGGATTTTCAATAAAAATGTGTTAACATTTAACTTGTTCGAAGTCAAATGTTCATTAGCATTTGTTATCCAAAGATATCGTGCACAGTTTTGTGATATCAACAAATATGGATGAACGCTTTAATTAATAATGTACTGAATGTTTTAAAAATCAGTTAAACAGTGATTCATGGTTGTACACTTCGATGGATATGATGTAATCATTTTCAGTTACTAAAGGAGGACTACAAATTACATAAATAAATAAAATGCATATCCAAACTGCATATGAATCAATAACTTTCAGTTTATTGGTGTGACCTTTGGATTATAAGGATTGGATTATTTAAATTATAATGAGACAACAGCAACTACATAAATATTTAACAGATAAACTGTGAAAGGCTATAAAAAAAACATTTGTTTTGCCTATCTCTGGATCTCATCTTTTAGAATAGTCTGATTAAACTGCACTATGCAGCATTATATCCTTCTACATCACAGACTGTACATAGAAGCACTGGCATATTCGCTGTAACTCAGTGATTTTATAATTTAAGAGAAATGTCCCAGACTGTTAGTTGTTAACTAAGTTAAATAATGTAAAACTATTGTCACATTTTCCATCCATGTACCAAACCACACAGTGTCAAAATCTTATCAAATAGAAAAGGTAATAAAGAAAATGAAACTATATAATTTAGAAACTCAAGTAGTGTTGAAAGTCTCAGACTCTCTAATGAAACATTCAACAAGTAAAATATGACATATTTAGATATGTCTAGATATTTCATCCCAGCTGCATCTGTTTAAAGCAACCATCCCCATTGATTTCATTAATATTTTCCCATTGTGCCGCTCATTTTGAGCAGACCCTTGATTGTTCAGTGCACAATTCAAAAGGAATTTCGTCTTTCTGGGATTTTCTCATTCTGAGAGTGAAGGATGTAAAAATAGAAAAAATGATTTTTCGCCACGACACTGAGTTAATTTACTGCTTAGGATCAATTTACTTGTTCAAGGAACAACATGCGCTTTCTCAGGCTGCTAATAAGATGGAAGTAATAAGCTCCTGGATACCATTTTAGCTTGCCAGTCGTGCGTTATAAAGACACATTGCATCAGGCTTTCGTGCTGCAATATAGCAGTTGTAGCTTTCAACAAACCAACTTGCTTGGGATGTAAAAGCATTTTAACATTAACATTTATCATTTATTTATATAGTCATTTGGGGAGAAGAAAGCACAGTCTATGTTCAGTAGTTTAAAACTGATGATTCTCATGCTTGAAATGAAATCAGAAGAGAAAAAAGAAGGGTAATGCTAACCCTAACTCTAATCCTACTGACAACAGATATCACAATTTCTAGCATGACCTTGGTTTGACACTAAAACAGTTGTACCCACCATCATCATCAAATTTTAGGATACCTCTAAGTTACATACTGGGTGCAGTAGACTGGTATTTCCATGGCATACTGTAAGGCCTCACATGCCTTCTGTTGCCAGAAGGCATGTGAGGCCTTCATGGGCTACACTATAGGCCCAATGTTTCTCATCTTTTACTGTCATTCAGTAGGATTTACAGTCTTTCAGATAGCATTTCACCAGTAGACCATAGTACACAGCCTTTTATCAAACACCAGGCTGTCTTTTACAGAGGGAGAATGAGGAACAGAAACAGGTCTAGTCATAACTACACAGTATATTTCTTATTTTGTGACCTGTACTTTTTCAATGGATATGTTTATTATAGTGATTATGTAGCCTTGATAATTAGCCTTGATTGGGCAGCGGCAAACCAACAGTGTAACCTTACCCAACCATATTTCTATATATAGTGCATCATATTGATTGCACTGAAACCAGTTCTCATGATGTTTTGTCTTCATTTCATGTTTTCTTGCCATTGTGAAAGTTCAGAAATGTATAATATGTGAGTTAAATACTCATTGAATGTGTATTTTTGCACTCAGCAAAGCAATGGTGGTTCGATGAACATTTCTATCTCAGTGTTTGTTTCCCGAATTGCTGATGTGATGAATCATCATTTAGCCTGCCATTGGATGATGACACAGAGTTGGGATTGAGGTGTAGGTTTGGCTGAGAGTGGGAGGACAGCTTTAGACATGGTAATTGGCGGAAGTCAGCCAGAGAAAGTATTAGTTCTGCTTTTGTAAGCAGACCAGAGTCTTTTAGCACGCCCATCAACTCTGTCTACAAGGGAAGGGTTAGATTAGGACATATATCTATACATAACTGTATGTTTTATCTGTGTGTTTTCAGAAATTAGGAAATTCCATTACAGTCTCAATTTCCTAGGTTTGAATCAGTTTGATTTTCCACCATACTTGCTGTATTGGGATTGACAGATAATAATGATCTGTCTGAAATCTGTTACAAGCAGATTTCTCCATGGTTGTGTGTCACTGTACGTTCGGTGGGCATAGGATTGGCCACACAGACAGCTCTTCTCTTTGCAAGGGCTCAAGGAAAAGCATGCTGGGAATTATTTTGTCAAGCTGTACCACTTCTAAAACATCAGTGGATGTGAGCTCTGTGATTCGAGAACAATTTAGTGTGTTTCCTGTTTGAATCCAATCTGCTACATCAAGTTTCCTCTGATTATGAAGGGTGTGTGTGTAGATTTCAAATGGCCAGAGTTCTGTGTGGGTGTACTTGAACACCAGGCAGGGTGATGGTGACCCCTTATTGTCTGTCTCTGCTTCTGTGCATACATTAAACAGGTGTTCCAAACATATGATCTCACATCCCAGATCCAAGGACAGAGGCACCTGTCTAGCCAACGAAAACACAGGGGGGAAAAATCATACAAATCAAACATTGTGTGGACTTTTAGTTTTATCACACAACTAGTGTCAGTGTACAGTAGATTACACCGGGGGGTTTTTAAACTTTTATTTTTGTCCAGTTATTTTCAGGAGACGTTTCAGCTTTTCTGCTTTGTCTTTGGAGGCCACACAAAATATTGAGGAGAAATGAATCTCTTTGATTAAAACTAACTCTATGCTTTTACAGTAATTCGTTTAACACCAAGCAGCTGTCGTCTTACTATCAGAGGTACAAAGTTTTAATTCCTCCACTGTGTCCTGCAGAGTTTAGTACAGGAAGTGTTTATGCTTCCTGGACACCGGGCTTTGTCTGCTGTAGTTCCCCAGTTTCCAAATACAAATGTTATTTATATACACATCATACCATGCAACATCTAAAAAGCTTCATTTTCAAAAAACGATTTGAATAATAAGTACCCATCGGTGGTAACATTATGTACATAGCACATAATTGCTTTTTAAAATGGATTTGGTTGAAGATTTGGTTTTACCCTTTGTTTGATTTTACTGTACACAACTACATATAAAAACTTTTGGGATTGTTTACTATGTGTAGGGGTTCATTGGGCATTCTTGATGGCTTCGCCACAGTGAAAAAAACCATAGAGTTCAAACTGAAGTCCCATGGAGGGGACATACAGACAGTGATGTCATATCTTGCATGAGGTATTGTTTACAACATTCCTCATTCCCCCAGAGAGAATTAATGTGATCGACATGCCGAATGGAAACCTAGGGTGGTGGTAAATTTATAGTCCAGAATATTTATATCACCCTGAAAGCCTTTCAGAGAGAAAAATCCTTTGTTGTTGGAAGTATTCCAAGTTGTGTCTAAATCTCAACATTCCAAGTAATTAGGAAATGCCTGATTGGTGAAACAGGTGTCCCTAAAATTGGAAATTTAAAAGCCAACTAAAAAAGGGTACATTTCCTTGACTACAAAATGATTGTGTTTCATTTTTTAAACAAATCAAAAGCTTATATTTGTAAGATTTCAATCAAAACCCTTTCCATGAAAGATCAAGCAAGAAATTGTGAAATAGGTGACAGCAGGCCTCAAAAGTAAGAAAGACACCATGGTTACACACAACCTATTGTGTAAAATAAAAAGGGTTATTTTTGGCAAATTCTATTCTTTTCCTTTGCAGACTCGATCTTCATCTATTTGAAGTACCTTGTTATCAAAGAAACTGTCAGGGATGACGTCTGTTAGTGATTGGATCTTTATAGTGTATAGACCATCATTGTGTTGACAATTTCAGAATATGTACAGTCCGATAGTTTGATTTCTACAGCATGAGAATGAGCAACCATTCTTACACTATGTAAACTTTATTGTATAGTTTGAGAATATAACTGTAAACAGGCTTTAACTATTCTATGGGCATAACTATACCTCATGAAATTATTACATCTTAAGCAACATCACTTTAGAAAGCTCTCAGGCCAATATATGTCATATTTACATTTAGTCATTTAGCAGATGCTCTTATCCAGAGCGACTTACAGTAAGTACAGGGACATTCCCCCCGAAGCAAGTAGGGTGAAGTGCCTTGCCCAAGGACACAACGTCATTTGGCACGGCTGGGAATCGAACTGGCAACCTTCAGATTACTACTCATAATTCAATTCAACAGTTGGATAATTCCCATATCTTTTTGTCTAAAAAGAACGTTTGATGAAGCCTAGCACTGCACTGTGGTCGGGCTCTCTTTTCACTCTAATGGATGACAGGATCTACTTCCAGGTGGTGGAATGGTAGGGCCCTGCACCAACCTTTGGCTGAACTTACTGATCTGATATTTGATCTTCCTCACATTATAGCTGAAGAAACCAAGTCTCCTCTGATTCCTGATCTTAAGTGAGTGTGTGTGTGTGTGTGTGTCTATGTGTGCCTGCTTCTCTTAGTTTTTTTTGCTTTTTATTGTGTACATTGAATTGCAAAACAATATAGACTAAACGTGGGCACTTTTTGACATTTTCCACAATAAGCAACTACTTGCACAGTAGGAGAAAATGTCTCTCCTAATGTAGCTGTGCAATTGTTTGGTCAGAGCCCCTGACTTGCAGTAGGTTATTTGTAAAGGTAAAGTAAAGAGCATGATTAACAATGCCCCTCCAGACACACACACACACACACATACAGCCGGACTCCATTGTGAGCAGTGACCTCTTTCCATGGGTAAACACTGCCCTTCCTTTCCTTCCTGTCTTCGCTACCACCCTTACTCAGCTAGCCGACAGGATTAACCAGAACCCAAATCCAGTGCCTTCTGAAAACTAACACCTCAAAAAATACTTAAACTTTGAACATTAAAAACTACAAACTTGCATACAGTTGTATTAATCATATTCCCTATTGAAATATTCTATCAGAAGTTCTAACAACTGTACACTGTACAAGACTACAGCTATTACTAAAACTAACCTAACATGGGTGGCATATTGTTCAGCTACTTGACATAGAATGCTGTTTGTAGCTAATGTTTAAAGAATAGTCATGCTTGTTGACATAGTTTTGCTCTTCCCCCAACAATAAAATGCTCTGTTGAATGCTTCTCTCAAACTTTGTCAAACGACATCCACCAGGGTACGCATGTTTGTGATTACTCATAAAAAAATATAAGGTGTACAGTATAAGCTATTTTACTGTACATTGGAAATGTTTAGATTTCTGTACAGTTCACATCTCTTTAGCTACATCTAGCTTGCCCTAAAGGGGCATGGTCTTTATACAGGAAACATTTATGGACAGCACAGGAAGCCACACCTCTTGACTGCACAAAAGCCAGTGGAAAGATAACTCCAACTGCCAGGACAGGCACTGGACCATTCTAACCCCAAAGCAAGAAATGCAGTGACCTTTGGCTATGCCAACGTCACTCCAGACCTGCCTCCCATCCGGCCAATGACTTCAGTTTTTGCAGGTAAAATACTCTGAAGGGACATGAAGATGTGAGATTACTCATGGTCATAAAGTGTATTTTACATTTCATAATCAAATTTAACTAACTATTGGCTATCCCAACATAAATGTGGGTTTGCACATGCAGAATAACCTCCCCCTTTCAATGTGGCATGTCTTTATCTTTTTAAAGAGATGAGTGTTGAAAAGTTGCCAACCACCAGAGCACATACACACTCAGTTACCACAGCAACATGTTGCGACGCAAAGCCACAGGGGCTGCTGATTGTTGTTATGTGTGTATGAAGGTGTGTGTGAGTGAGTGTGAAGGGGGGGGGGTGATATCCCACGAAATCCTTACTCTCAGGAAATTAGTACCAAATCATATTAATCTCGCAAGCGGTCTCTGTTCTTCAAAGTGCAGTGCATCAAAATGAACTGTGGTGCCTTGCCTCAACAATGGTTGTGGAAAATAGAGCAGCTCTCACCATTCCATCAAAGCCTGGCTGAGGCGCTGAGGAGCACATGCAGCAGTATATGATCTTTCAGTGGTCACCCCTTCAAAGTCTCTGACGTCAGCCTTTTTGTTCCAAGTCCCACTTGGGAATGCATCTCCAAGTACATGCTGTCACGATGGCACTTAGAAAACAATAGGCAACCAGCAATAGTGGAGCTTTTGGTGGTGACTGGGTCACACAGGTCAAACTTTAAGATATTTTGATGTTGGATTGATACATTTCTTTAATATAGTTATTTAGATGGCTTTTAGACAACCTGTTCTGTGCAATTGATGGAAATTCAGATATATTATATATTAATATATTGAACCTTCTCATGAATATATGAATATTTCCTTGAAAGCAATTAGAGAGATTGATGTCACTGACAAATTGTACTATATGGAAGCACAATTGTCTGTTGCTCCGAGCAAAGATGAAATATAGGTTCAAGCCATTCAAACTCAACCAATACATTATCAAAACCTCACATGTTGGTCCACATTCCAGTAACACACAATAGGATAGATCACATTTTCCTGGATATGTCTATCCATTTGGGTAACATCCTGACCTTTACGATGAACACCTTTCATATAATAGGCACATGGGCAGTCACAGAGTACAGTGAATAATCAAACTAGCCACTGTTTGTGGAGGAGTGACTTTATGGATGACCGCACATCGTGAGGGGAACCCCCATGCCTCTCCGTACCTAGTTTTTGGAAATTAAAATCTGCTAAATTTGAAAGAGTTGTCTGTCCCTTTAGTTTTGTTAATCTGGTTCCATTTTAAATCCTTCAGCTGTGTTTTCTTTTGTCTCTAAGAATCTGTCTATCTCTGTGTGTTGCTCTTACCATCCTCTACACTCCCACTTAGTGAGTTTCCTCTCTTTAATCCATTCCCTCCTTTCCTGTCCTTTACTCTGAAGGGAGACACAGTCTCCGGTAATAAGAGGCTGGAGGACGGAGGAGTGTGGAGCATCAGAGAACACCTGTGGCAAAGCAAACAGCTTCAGATAGAACACTAACACTAATAAATAAAGAGGGGGGAAATTAACATTGGTGCCAGAATGTACCCTGTTTATTTACAGGGAAATAATAAAAGACAGAAAGCCAGGAGAGATGAAAGTGTCAATTGAAGTGTGTGTGTGTGTGTGTCAGAGAGAAAAAGAGCGATTGATAGAGGGAAACAGAGAATGACAAAGAGAATGTGTGTTGTTTGATTGATCACAGCATCATTACATTAGCATGTGAGCAATGAAAGCTTCACTGTAAGCAAATCTGGCAAATTTGCTATCAACTAAAACATTTGTAAATCATATAATTTCAATCATGGTCTGAAGTCTGTCATGTAAAACAGAATGTGTAACTAAAAGCCTTGTTTCCCATTTTAACACCAGTCAGCTTCACCCACCTAGCCAGTATGTTTCATTTGATTCTATGAATCAAATGAAATACGATTCTGAATACGATTTTTTGCCCTACCATTTCTCATTTTTCCCTCCTGCTCTTGTTCCTACCTGACTGGCGGTGTTTGTTGTTCCTTTTTATCTGTTTATTATGGTGATTTATGTTGCTTCCAAAGATGAAACCTCACATCTGTTTTGATTGAGGCAATTAAGTCCCAGCCCTGGAGCAGTTCTGACATGCCCATGGTGAGAGGAAGAGAATGTGTAGTACGATTGGCTGGTCCTCTGCAGTCATATCTGAATATAGAGAAATAGCTAACAGCCAAATCATGAAACTCAAGTGTTTACTCAACACACCAACAATTTCCAAATGTGTTTAGTTCAGATGTGATTGACTTGAGCCAGGCAAATGTAATTATTTCGACCACACACAGACTGATTTGAATTAGATGATGTGTGAAGTGGAAAATTACATAAAATGAGCAAATTTGGAGAAATTTGAAAAATGTTATGGGGTTGTTTGCTCTTAAAAGCCTGCCAACATGTTAGTATGGCACCATTTTGTTAGAAGAACACAAAAGCTCTTAATGAGATCAAAGTGTGTGGAGTTCTTTTTGAATTCATAACATAAAAGCCTCTTAAAAAAATGTGTACTGTATATTTTTAGCCAAGAGTGCTTGAAACATTTAAAGCTAGTGTAACAGACATGGCCACGCAAGCTTCATCGGCAGTGCACTAATGTCCTAACCGCCTGTGACTGGACTCAAACTCAACACCACCGACTCAGCAAGCCGACCACTACCAGCTACGCCAATGAAAAGCCAGCGATTCACTTCCATGAATGGCCTGTGTACATACCTGAGGAGTGAGTTTAATCGATCTACACCATCTTTCTTCTACATATTTTTTTTGTTTTTGTTTTACTGGTTGAGTCTCTTCACATCCTGATAGCAATCAATTATTTAAGTTGTCTAAATGTAAAAATATGTATATGTATACTGTGTGGATGGGACAGGACAAAACAATTATGGACCAATCCTTGCATTCGGGCCGAATGTAGGATATCCTTCTTATCTGTCGATTTCTGCACAGCACCGCACAACTTGTTCGCGCAGACGGTCACACGTCATCAGCACAGGTTCCTTGTCGCTTTGCAGAGCGAGCACGAGAATGGAAGGTGAAATGCAGCTACCTTATGTTCCTCCTGAACCACCAGTAAAAAAAAGCAAGAAAATAAATCTAAATCAATCGAGAAGTGATTGATTGCACCAACACGTTTCTTCTCCTGGCGCTTAGGCTCTGCTCTAAGTGTTTGTTCATGTGTGACAGAAGAGGCGTGGCTTTGGAGACGCCTCTGAAGCGAGGGCGGGCTCTATGTTTTCAAGGCTAGCTTGCTAACTGCTTGCCTCTCTGGATTACACATCCTAGCTTTAATTTCCAGGACTTTAAACTGTCCTTACAATTCTCTGTCATCTTAAAATACGTTGCCCAAATAGAACAACAAAGTCCAAAAGTCAACATTTTAACCACAAGTTATTAAGCTTTCATCAAAATGAATCATAAAATATACATAAAATGGATAAACATACAAAGTAATAAAATAATGAATTTGACTACCAGATGATTGTTGAACTAATGTAATTGGCAAATAAACCAATTAAATCTTCAAATAAACCTTCAATTTCATTAGCTTTGAACTTAATGTAATATAGTCCATGCACAATTAATAATGCTACTTTAATTTAGTCCGCATTTTAAAACAATTTGGTGTGTGCTGCATAACATTTTATAAATGGCAATTACATTTTGCTTCTTTCTCTCTGATGTAAATTACTATACTGGCCATTTCCTTTTGTCTCCACAACTATAAAATGTAATAATAATAGGTTCAATCTGGCTAGTCATGCTATACTTAAACCAACAATTTACAAAACAGGCAGGTTCACAACATGTGTTGTGTGAGTAAGGGTATTGTCACTTTTGTTGAAAGTATGCTTCAGATAGCACATCTGCTGTTTATAGAATCCATCTGATGCTGTCATTAGATGATGTGACATGCAGCTCCAGTACCTGTAATTGTGGCTTTTTGCGTACATTTTTTCATGATCAAGTTCTCTTTATAACAAATGAAGTGAGTCAAAGTACAGCAAGGGAAAAACGTCATGGTTCACTGAAATGACACAGCTCTGCATCTAACTAACACTGCACTCTCATAATCATCACATTATTATAATTTACGGTGAATTCAAATCAGCACACTTAAGGAATTGGAAAATGCAATTGTAGTCTCCGAAAACAACTTTGTAATGTTATTAAAGGTGTTCTCTCTTGACAAATGAGACAAATTAGACATTTTTCCCAGAGATGTCATGTTCCCATGTAGGACATACCCTCCAGGCCAGCCTTCATCAGGTGTCATGTGTTGCTACCTAGCCCTCTTTGTTTGATGTGTGGTGTTGTGGGTGGTTGCTGTCATTGGTCATGTTAGCTGTCCCCATTTGCTGGGTGTAGGTTCACCAGTGTACTAGTATTTGTAATACTCACAGGTTATGTAAGGCTTTTTATGGCTTATTTGTACTGGTGTCTTTAAGAGATCCTGGTTCGGTATCCATGTCATTAAAAGAACAACTGCTGAGAATGATATACTCCTGTTGTGCTGACTTATCTCATGACAACATGTGATGGAATACAATAACTGATGACATCTCTTTCTGGTCCCACAGAGAATGCATTTGAAAATAAGAAAGCGGGGTGCCCTGGTGGTTAACCAGTTAAGTGCTTGTACTGTGTAGGCTAAGGCCTTACAAGCCCAGGTTCAAATCCAGCCTGGTTGATATTTCTTGCACGTCCTAGCCTCTCTCTCGCCCTTAAATGTCCTCTCGCTCTTCACTGGCTCTGTCCTAAAAAAAGCAGAAATGCCTGAAACATTTATATAGAAAACCAGACAAATGAATAACAAAGCGAAGGGGTCTATCTACTGGTGGCATGTCCAAGCAAAGCAGTCCAAGTGCTAGTGACATGCCATGCTGTAAGGTTCTGAGGTATTGGAATTATAAGCTCTTTTATCAACAGTGTTACATGACTAACCAGTGTGGTGAGTGATTAAAAAAAATCTGTGACAAAATGTAATAATTATTTTATAATTTTACAGTGATTGTAGCATGTATCAAACTACAACAGAATCATTACCGAATGACATAAATGACCATACAGTGTCTTTAACCCAAGGTTGCTGCCACAGAATTACACCTTTGCAACAACAAAAAACAGGCTCTAGTAACAGTCATTTTGGCCCATGTAATTACTGTTGTCTGAAAACAGGCGTATGACTTGAAAGGGTTTTGAACTCTTGCTGATGTCAGGCAGAGACTGGATAACCAAGTCTCCATCTTACTCGACATTACAGGGTCTGAGTGCTACTTCCTGCTTGGCCTGCTGGGAAATGTAGGCTTTGGCAATGTTTATCCACAGGGAGTGTCAGGTGCTGCTGATGAAGAAAATAGGTAATCAACACAGCTTGAGACCAAATCAAAGAAGAAACTGCATCAGCATGCTTCAGAGAAACAATAAAGAACTAACAAGGTGACCTCTTTTCTATCGAAACATCTATGACTGAGGGACTATTTGCATTAGAAAATAAATTCCATGAACCACAAATCTGGTACCATTTGGTACAAACTGCTTTCAAGCAAACCTGCCTTAGCTAAACCTTGGTACTCTTTACAACTGGGAGGCACTGATGCAAGGCAGTCTACATTGTGAGACACTGTGCTCTTTCATGTATGCTGGAACTACTAAGGGGTTTAAAGAAAGGGGTTGAAGAAGGCAATTAGTTTGTGAAATGGATATATGGCCTGATCTGCTCTCAGTACAGCGTGTTACACTCTCAGCATCACCATGGCAAGAGAAGAGTGCTTGCTGTTGTTTGGGTCTGCCTAGCGACTGTCTCCCCTGATAATACAGGGCACTTTCCGAGGCTGCTGTGGCTTGAGTCTCGCTCCTTTTCTGGAGGCATTTCATATATTCATATTTTTAGAAACTCACCTATTGCTCTGCTTTAATGTGTTTCATTTATAGGCGGTAAAATGATGTCCCTGTGTCTTACCAGTTGCTAGACTAGTCAATGTGTGAACCAACTGTCTGTGGCATTTAAATTATCAGTCTATATTGACTTTGAATGATTTTATGACTCATTGCCTTGTCATAAAGATATAATCATTAGTTCCATAATGCTGCAATGTCTTGAATAAGGGTTTGCCTAAAAATGCCTAAAAAGAAGATAATGTCCTTGTATAACATACAACCTTGTGCTATTTTAGTCTAAATAAATAACTTTGAAATCATTGTCTTTCGTGTGATAGATACAAGTTGCGTGATGTAACATGATAGGCTATTATATAATGCAGTAGCTCAGGAAAATTGCATTTTACAATGTAAAATAAAGGTTCACTGTAGTTATTTATCCACACACCTTTCCCAAATGTTTTAATATAAAACATCCAGATTCTACCATTACAAGCCTTTTGGTTGAAAGTAAATCAAAAAGGTCTTGTGAAGATGCCAGTCTTTTTAACACCTGGGATAGTAACGGTGCCTTCAGAGTATTCAAAAGCAATGTTAAATATTCCTGCATGATTAAATGATGAATATCAACATTAGACTAGTGAACATTCAGCATGTATTGCTGAAATATTCACCCATGCTGAGCAATCCAGAAGTCCTGGAGTTCCTGTTCAAACATCTGAGTCCAGAGGAGGCAGGGAATCCAAACAGGGCAAGAGGGAGTCTTGACTGTGTGTGGAGCTAATCCCGGTGTCGGAGTCAGTGTCGGTTATGTCAGTAGGGGACAAGTTGTGTTTGAGTTTAACGTGTTGTGGAACACTGCAATGAGCCAGGCCTTTTAGGGTCCCAGACCTGGGAGTTTCCTTTACACTTTCCTCCAACTGCAGTGAGCAAAGCTGGGTGGCCAGCTGCCAACACTCCTGGTCTTTGGAGCTTATTGTCATATCGTAGCGCTTTAGCTCTTTCTCCAGCTCCATTGTTTGGCTGTGAAGGGACACGCCAGTGCACAGGCTATACTTCAGTTCTGACTGTAGCCTCTCCAGTTCCGGGACATGGGAGGATAGATCCAAGTCAGAAGGTGCTTGGGATAGTGCAGCAGCCGTGGCCCCTTGCGGTTGCACCTCCTCTTCTGGAACCTCTGGCCAGGCAAACGTGCCACTCATCAGCTCTGCGTTGATGTCATGAGACAACTGGAGGATGAGGTCTTGGTGCCTCTGCAACTGCAACTCTAGCTGCTCCACTCCGTCTCTAGAGTACAGGTAGTCCTGCAACGGATCCTCATTCTGAAAGCCCATACTCTGGGTGGGAGGTGTTGACAACTTTGACAAGTTGTCAACCTCCTGGCCCACCTGCAGTTTGCCCCTCTCAATCTCCAAATCTAGATCTCTCATTCGCTGGACCTGCTGTCGGATTGTGTGGTCCTGCGAGATGATAAGCTGAACCATCCTGTCAATCTCCGCAGCACCTGGGGTGGTCTCCTTCTCCTTGTGGATCTTCTCCAGCTTCCGAAAGGCTTTTTTCACCATGCGCTTTTGTCTCTCAACAGGCATGGACTGAGAATAATGAGTGGGACCTTTTTCCCACGTCTTTGGCTTGGCCCCTTTGGATTTACTGCACCGTTTGCCTGTTTGGGGCACAACATCGCTGGTTTTAACTAGAATGAACTGAATAAATGTTTTTTGGTCACCCCAGGCATTCCAAAGCCGGAGGATTCGTGTCAGAGGAGGCAGAGCCCTCTCAAAGCCCTTCCAGCGCTCCAGGAGGCAGAAGTCTTTGCAGTCACCATGTAGGAGCCTCTTGCTTTCTGGGATGGTCTTATGGTCGTCCAGCAAGGCCTGCACTATGTCTGCACATGTTGTGTGTTTGGTCACTCCACAGACCACCTTCTCTTCATCAAACACGGACACCTGGATCTCCTTTCCTGGAACAGCTTCAATGTCCTTGTTCCTAAGACCAAGATACAGTTGATGAAATATTTATTCAAAGTATTGGTAGATACTATATGTTCAAAACATATATATACATAGTACGATATGGAATATTTATTTAAAACCTTAAAACGGTTGCAGTGTACTGTATCATAGAAAGATTTGAGCATAGCTCAGTCTCGGTTTCCTTTACTCATTCACATGAATCACATGAATGCATCTTTCTATTAAACCAAATATAACTTTTTGGGAGAAAATACATCCTATAGTGGTCTTCAAATGAGCCAATGAGAAATACATTAGCTTTGTACAGTGCCTCAATCTGATTTGTCTTTAATGGTAACTCATTGTCTGTCTCATCAGACAAGATTACTTTATGATTTCGTTCTGAGCCATTTAACTTCAAAGTCCATATTACTTTTTGGTCTGGATCATAAGTATGATCATAAATTGACCTCAAAATAGGTTTTTGATTACATCCTTTTACTTCCGTAATGTTAATGTCTAGATATGAGATCAGTAAAGGTCTTGTATAAGTTCATATTCAGTTCATACCATAGCCTATGTGACAGGCAATGCAGATGGCTATGACATCAAGCAATAATCAAATAATTCACCAAATTATAATGTCAGATGTTTCCGTTTCCTGTAATCAGGTGATCAGTCCTTGTGTACACATTAAAGGTTTTGTTTGTAGTTTAGTTCGGCTTTTCAGTCAGCTTTTATTTTTGGAACATTACTTGAAGTGTAGGCTTCCATCCACACCTCATAACCAATACTGCCATTGATCCTTGTACTGGATGGCTTTAGTTTACCATAAACAATATGCCACATTGCATCAGAGCCTTGGGTACAGTGAACTGAACTTAAATGTGTTTTTTTGCAGAGTAGTTCTACTTTATGAGGTACTTTCTGTCTCAGAATGTCACAAGGCAGGGAGTATGGATGAATATGGCCGATGAATAAGGCAACTTAAAAACGTTTTTAAACTGTTGATGTCATGTTCAAAGAAGTCCCTTTAAGTCCCAAGTGACTGTACTAAAAAATATATATAGAAGTTCTATGATACTATAAAACATACAAATTAATTGGTCTATGGATAGAAAACCTTTGGAGTATAAACACCTGCCAGGTCTTCAAGATAGCTGATTTTACAGTGTGATTCCAGATTGTTTTGGTTTCCACCCAGCATGAAAACACACAAGTAGAGTATTGTGTTCACTGTTGATGAATGAGGCCTAGGAATGTGATACACATGCAACAATGCAAGCTGCTGGTTAATGGTTATGGAGACCTTGGAAACGAAAATGGCTAAGCAAATAGAGCTATGTAGAGGGAAAACAATCCCAACATGCCTTCAGCATTCACAGACAATGACCATGACGACTTAATAATGACCCCAATCATTTTTTAAATCTCAAGAGCACTACAGTAAATATGTCATCTGAGACTGAGAGATGCCAAGCAAGAAATCGCTAAGTAGTCAAGTAGCCTATTCATAAGCGTTTGAAGTACTGAATTTCAAACTTCAATGTACATGCGAACACACTATGAAGACACACATACACAACCACACCAGACCAAAACACTCAGCTGAGCAGGATGCCCCCTTTACTAGTAGTGGGAAGCACCTGTGTTTGTTCTGGAGCACAAGACACATCCTGTGAATCCATGGATGGGGGAGGGGAAACTTAAATCCCAAACTTTTTTGTAACTGGATTTATTGAGTTGTGTACCCCATTTTGACTACATCAAGGTAAAGTCTGATAAAATTAGGTAATATGCAAAGATGAATTTATTAGGTATTACATTAGGTGAGAGTTTCAGTGCTCTAAAATAGCACTAGCATAATGCTTAGATGGGTGTATAACCTGAGATTTTCCAGCCTATTAACTTGACTACTAAATTCTTGATTTACCAATGTTTATTAGGTCCTCATGGAACAGAGCATGACAGCTTGCTAGCTTGTTCTATCAGGACCAACAATACCTTCAACTGGTGGTATCAGTGAGTTAAATAGAACAGGCAATCATCAAACCTGACTAGGTAAATACTACACAGGAAATCAAAAGTAATATATATTTATGAGGGTTGTCAAAATGTGCGCTACTTGACATTTAAATGCTATAGAATGTGTTTGGCGGTATACATGTGGGTGCCCTTATACATTGGTTAAGGCATAATGCATTATGCATTATGATTCTGATGCGATCACTCATTAAATTGTTACACAAATCTGAGATTCGCATGCTGATGAACTGAAGCATGTGAACTGGACAATCTCCAACTACAGAACTGTCTGTGTTATTTAGAACACATACCTATGTGCACATCATATCCAATTGTAAAATATGTATAATTTCCATAAATTATTGAATTCCATTCATTTTAGAAAGCTTTCCCTGTTGCCAATGGGGTATATGTGATTGAGTGAGTCCCAGAAACAACCACACTTGATCTCTAAGTGAACTAAGAAGGGAAGTCTTAAAGAATGTGATAGAAAATTACGTGGCAAGTGATGTAAGGTGTGTGCTGCTGATCTCTTATTTTCTTAAAAGAACTCCACTAACCCTAATTAAACCTATAGGACCATTCAAAATAATGGAATATAAACAACAGACCTGAGTGACAAACTTGAAAATGACTTCTCATGACAGCATAGAATCCCACAATTGTGGTTTCAAACAAGTTCAAACATGACAGGGAGTATCACTTTTTTTTGCTGTCACATCGTGTTGCCTGTTAACAGAGACACTATCAGCCAAGTATGCAGTTATCCTGATACCGAAAGACAATTTCCTATCTTTGATAGTATATACGCAAACATGTTTCTGCGGGGGTTGTTGATAAGACACACTAAAGATTAGCTTGGTAGCTACACCTCTACATTCACTGTGTAAAACCCATAGGCTACATTTTCAGTCAAGCCTTTCTACATAAGGTGAATTTGAGCTTGTACTACAAACAAATCAATAGTATACCATGGAAACCTGCCAGGAATTTGTTTCCCATCAACCTAGATCCTCAATCTGGAGAGGATTTGGGTGGAAGATCTAGAGTGTGGTTTATACTGTTTGTGTAAACACACTCCTCAGCAAGCCAACTAGCCAGTCTTAACTGTCGTTCTTCTAGGGCCTGTTCATGGGACAACGCTGCAAGATAGAGGCTTCCTGTCTCTATCCTGTGCCTGAGGAGGATAACGATTTGGGGGAAAAGAAATAACAACACTTTCTAGAATGGTTCCACATAAGATTGTAGGCATCTAAGAGACCAGACACACTCATGTTTTAAGACCTGGCTTCAAAGGAGAAGATGCAACTGCTGCTCCTCATTGATTCAGTCCTGAAGAAAATGTCCAGTTCTAGAAATGAGCTTTTTTGTGTTTTGAAAAGTATACATGATATGGAATACAAATCCATACAATTCAAATTTTTTGGAATAAGGAGTACAATACTAATCTTTGTCTCAATAGGCCCGTTGCCAGCCCCGTGTTGGTATTGGCTTGAAAATAGGGTAGGTGACCTACCTAGACATTTACATTACATTTAGTCATTTAGCAGACACTCTTATCCAGAGTGACTTACAGTAAGTACAGGGATATCCCCGCGAGGCAAGTAGGGTGAAGTGCCTTGCCCAAGGACACAACATTTGTCACAGCCGGGAATCAAACCAGCAACCTTCTGATTACTAGCCCGATTCCCTAACCGCTCAGCCACCTGACTCCCATTTTGGACCTGTCTTTCATTCTAGTAGCCTACAAGGGCAACATTTATATATCTGTTTACAAATGATAACAGTATAAGCACATTGATGTCTCCTTGAAACAGTAAATTGCAAAGGCTTTAAACAAAATCACCACTGACATACGATATCTACAGATCTATCCACTTGAGATAATTATAGTTGCTCAAGGATAATTACTACACTACATAAATAAGACGAATGCATCTACTGAGGTAGCTCCAGCTAGACTGTTTGAAGTTACTGAAATTATCAGACAGTTAGACTACACAGATAAAGTTATTTCCCTGAACTGTACATGGACTAATGTCACTGCCTAGACTTTTTCAAATCCGAAATGCTAAAAGGGTCATAATCCCATGCATTCCGCCAAACAGAATATATAAGATTTTGTCTCTTTAAAAGAAACAGCACTGCTTGTGGCAGACTGCATCTAGATGTTATCACTTTACAAAGCCCCATATGAATCCATGGAACTTCAACCACGGAAATTGCCAACACAAGTAATTCAAGTGTAGATGGTGGATTTATGTCAACTTGAACGTAATAACATAGTAAAGTAATGCAATGCGTTTACAAACTAGGCTGAGGTGTGACTGCAGGTTGTAACTTGTTTTTTAACCAATTAAATATTGTTCTCAGCCCAACATAGCCTATCAGATAAAAATCGTGGGCTATCCTCTACATTATATTTTGGTCTTGACTGTAGTGAAATTGATAATAAAATGAAACTGCCACAGGCGATCCGTCTCATTGAAGATCCGAGTCAACCATCAATCTGTCAGAGCCTTGACGTACACTGAATGAAAGACGTGTGAATATCAAGAAAACCGCTGTTTTCTAACGCTTCAGATGAAAGTAGACTGAGTCGCACCACCAGTCCCATTCACATCATCAATATCTTAATGATGGTTTGTCATTTCGTCATGGCTTTGCCAATTGTGAGAACACCCCTTTCTCTTACACACACACACACACACACACACACACACACACACACACACACAAACGCGCGCGCGCGCGTGCTGTACACACGCTGTACATTCACATTTACACTCGTACACACTGATCCAGTACAAAATCCATAAGACGATAGCAACAGAAAAATCAATTGTTACATCAATCCTTCCAAACGATGACATTTATGTCAAATTATGGATACTAAAATATGTAGCCTAACTACAGTGCATTTTCTGTCGAATGTGTAATGTCAGTCAGTATTATATCTACAACTTTGTCTGTAGAACTATGAGCATCTGTAATAATACGTAAACCTGGAGGCAGACCCCTAGAAAAATATTCTATAGGCTTTAACTCCAGAGAGACAAAAATGTAAAATACCTGTTTTTCAAGCGCGCTTTCAGAAAGTTTTTTCCAAACGGAGCCATAAGAAGTCACAAATTCGAGACACAGTCTAAAACTTGCTATACTCGCTGCATTGCAAACACAGAAGGTTATAAACCTTCTTTCCGTATGTAGCTGTCTAATAATTTTGCTAGGCTATGATCTGTGTTTGACAAAGTTGAGAGCTGTCCCAACTGCAAAGCGCACTTGGTGGGAGGCCGTCCCACACTGAAATTGAGGGTGGCGTTAAACAAAAAAATGACTGAAAGACTAAGAGTTCAACCACTTCTCCACTGGTCAACAGAAAAATGGCATACCAGAATAAAAATAAGAACGTGTATAAACGAATGTTTATACACGTTTATCTCCTAATCTCCACTTCACTTTATTTTCGTTGTAGGCTAGTTCAGGCGTCAAGTTCTTTATGACTTCCTGCGGGCGGAATTTTGTATCTGGTTTTCGACTATATAACTCATCAGGAATCAGACAGTGGCCTTCACTGTGGGTTGTCCATATGTGCCCCTGTATGGTTGCACTTGAGTTTGGGCTTTACGTGGATGGAATAAAATGAATTACCATTACTTCTATAATTTAAGTATCCGCGATTGTCAACACTGGCGATATAGTGACGTCTGGCGGAAATCCACAAGAATGGGCCATTTATAAATGACGTATTTAATCAGTTACTACTCAAACTGTTATTTTGAAAATTGTTCATAAAAGAACATTGCTGCTCCAACACTGATGTCACCAAATCAGATTTGTGTTGTGTTTTTTTCAGATAACAATATTATCTACAGTGCTGAGATTGGTATGTTTAATGAGCTCTGTGTGGTCATACAGGGCTGTGATGGAGCCTCCTCACATGGTATTTCATCAGGTTCTTGTCACCCCATACATTTGAATCTATAGTCTACCCAATCTCTATCCTCCTCTCCTGCCCTCACAATCACAGCACGGGTGCAATAATAAGAGAAAGATAAAAGAAAGGAAGATAAAAGGTTCTGTGACGCAGAAACCTTTGGGTGATGCTGAGGTGATGTCTGACGTCCTGGGGTAGCTGCCCTGGGGGGAGAGTCGGGGGTGGAAGGAGAGGGGAATGAAGAAAGGAGAGATGGGTGTCAGGAGAAGGGTGGAGGGAGGGGACAGAAACTGAGAGTGATTCTCTGACATCACGTTGGCTCTTATATACTGAGAGAATGGATCCCACAGCTGAAGTGAATTCAACCCCTGGAGGACTCAAGGGAAACACTGGCTGAACTGGGGGAAAGAAGAAGAACAAGTTCCACGCTACCTCTCTTGTGCACATCTCTCTCTCTCCCTGTTCTTACATATTTGGCCCTTTTACCTTATGGACTTGGGTTCTGCCTAGGCGGATTCTCTACAGTGTGGAATTTTTCAAAGATGTGGGCACAGGTGGCATGCATTCTTCTCCTCTGTTTCACATGTGGAGGTCTATGCTCAGGTAAGCATTGGCGTCCTTCTGCTCATATGCAACTATGATTTCTTTGAATGATGAACAGCCTTGGGATAGGGATGTTACATCTGGTCAATGTTTTGAAGGATAGAGGTAGTTTTCTTTCACTTGAGGGTTAATAACAGGTGCATTTTCGTCATGTCCTATTGATATATTATTCATTCACATGGATTGGTCTAGTACAATTGCGGCAAGTGTATGGTGCTTATCAACAGCTGCTGCCTGCAGATATTTTACATAACACATGCAAGGGATGAAGCGTCTGAAACACTCAAAAAGGATGTTTAATAATTATGATATAATCTTGCAAATCCAGATAGTAGCCTTTTCTGTAAATGGGGTTGCAGAAAGAACACATGATTTAACCCTACATATTGGTTTCGTACCCTAAAGTGTAATAAGGGGAGATTGTCAGTGTACCGAACATTGTACTTATTATTATATTATTATTATTATTATTTATTCTGGCAAACTCCACACCATTATACATATTAAATGTAGACAACAGCATGGATATTTCTAATTTCATTATGCATTTAGAAAGATAAACTGTACTTTCAATCATTTTTGGCTTATTTAGCTTATTGGTTCTTGAGATCACAATGATGCCCAATAAACTATCAAAAAGTTAATTATTGATACAAATTAAAGGAAGCAAAATGAATAGATTTTTGCAGACATATCCTATTCTTCAGTGTGTTAGTGGCAGACTCAAGAAAAATACTGAACACAGTGGGATTAATAGAGGTTGCATAATGAACCGGGCATTCTAGTATTTTTTATCTATTCTAAAGAGTGTCTCCATGTCTCTTTGCAGTCCTTTTTTATGACTCACCCGTGTTCTTAAATATTTCCACCCTATTATCCTGAGTCCTGCCGCCCTCCGACACCTGACTGTCTGATGATCCTAACAAATGATACCTCAATTATATAAATCCCCAAAACAGACAGTTATTTCTAGCCCTGGGGTCGTGTGGTCTAAAGCAACCTTGTCGTAGCAAAACTTGGTTAAAAGTAATATAGGTTCTTGAACTCAAAACAATAGTATTTAATTGCATGAACTCTGACTCTCGAAAATATCAATCAAATCTACATTTAAAGGTACCTAAAAGTGTTTTAGGTGTTTTACATACAAAATCTGGCAATGATGGACAAAGAGTCTTGCAATTAACAAAAAAAAGCATACATCATTAATTCTACTCCAAGTCCACAAATGGAGGCAGCAGAGCTAAACATTAGGCTGTATTCACCATATTGATTCTACGTTCTTGGGCTTACTTCTCTACCTGGGTTGTACCAGATGAACCTGTGTTTTAAATTGAAATGACTCATGTTTCTGGATGCGCCCGACAGATGTTGACCAAGAACAGCGGGCAATAGAAGAGGAATTACTGAGCAGTCTCTTCACTTCAAAGGTAGGCTACTATGGCTTTCTCTTTGCACCTGTCACATCTGAAGGGTGTGAATGTGTACAGAACCCATCCAGCTAGCCTCCCTTCAACTGCCAACTATGCAGGTGTTCTTTCATAGAGTCTGGATATAGACCTGCCATCCAGATAAGACAGCCTTAACACTGTTACCCTCTTGGTTGTGTTTTAGCAGGGTTATAGGTAGGCCCTTGGTTAGGGTTAGGGTTATTTCTTTTAAATATATACTCTTTCCATTATACAGCGTTAACACTTGAGGATTTATGATAAACATTCCCATTAACTTCCCCTGTAGCAGAATCCTTTTACATAGGTTACACATTTACACATACTGTACGGTACACACGGACACTGAAAACGAAAACAAGAGACAATCGATCTGGGAACGTGTTCATGCAGAATTCGTATTGCTTTTTTTTAATCACAATTTATCATGCAAGATAACCACAGTAGTGCAGAAGGAATTAATGAGATTAAAAACTGGAACTACTGGTGCCTTGAGACTGATTACCTGAGCTAATTGGATTCAGATGGCCCTGACAACATCAGAGCCTTGCAGACATGTCCGCTTTCTGCTCCCCCACTCTATTTTTTCTAAGATAAATGATTTGTGATGAGGGGAACACACTGAGTCATGACACAACAAATAAGTGCTGTGATTTATAGCCTATAATGTTTTAAAGGAATGAATTGAATAAGACGTTGCAAGATGACTGATAGAGTACGAGAATATGAGGGGAGCAAAATGGTTACAGAAGTCAAAGTGGCAACATAGGCCGTTTCATAAAATATAAAAAGCCAGCATCGCTTTTGAGGTTGTATAGCTCATTGGACTTTTGGGGAAAGTGATTAATTGGGTCACTGGGGACCCTACATGGAAAAGATATGTGAGATGACCTTTCAGCACAATTAAGTGTCCTTAAAGTTAATCAATTTCTCCTGTATACTAAGTCATTGTAATAGCAAACAAACTGAACAGACAGTTTGACTTGGTGTTAGAAGGATTAGAAGCCTTAAATGGAATGCCATTCTTCTTTTTGCATATAAACCCCTATCATATTCCGATAAAACATTTTCTTTCAACAAAGACACCTGAGACTATACAGTATGTGTAGTGCTTTGCTATCCACAAAGAATAATAATAAAGAAGATGGAGTTTGTGGTGATTCACCAATTTCCCTCTCTTTATCATTCTCATTGACCGTCATGGATTTGCACTGTGTGGTGTTAGCCAACCAGTACACACATAGAGGCCTCACCCAAGCTGGGGCAAGGGCCTCACGTCACATTCAAACGAGATTAGAATCCAACTGGCTGGGGCTGTATGAGGTTAGACCTCACTGATCTATGACTCTTGGCAAAAATATCGTATCTACAGTCTTCAGGCCATCCACTTATTTAAATTTTATTTCAACTGCACCATGGATGCATAAACCATTTGAAATAACAAATGGGGAATCCCCATGTTCCTCCCAAGCTTAAGGCAAGCAGTACACACCTGCAGTTTTCGGTTATTTTTCTGGATTCTCTTGTACGAATCATGCTCGATTTAGAGAAAGAAAGCGAGAACTAAAGGGAAAGAAAGAAAGTGAGGATGAAAAATCATTCCAACACACATTTTACTTTAAAGAGCGTCTACACACTTGCTTCTAGATTAAACAGAACAAGCAGAGCGCCCCCTACTGGCAAGTATCCCTTATCAACCTGTGCAAGATGGTAACCAGCCTTAGTGGACCGTGGCAAAAGGCCTGGGACAGTGAGGAGGAGAGCAGGGATGGACTGGCTTCGCTACCTGAACCGCTGGAGTATCTCAACAACCTACAGCACATCTGCAGAGTAATACATCCCCGTGAAGAGAGGGTAAGAACATATACATTTTGCACACGCATACACACACCTACGCACACACACACAAATACATATTATCAAACAATCACATACAAGCACAGAAAAGTACGCACATACCTCATTATACAGCCCTTTCACCCTGTGTGTGGAAGATATTCCATTCTCTTTATTTGGCTGTCAGCTCCACTCACACCAAGGACCAAGAGCTCTTTTGGCGTGATTAGACCTTGTTCTCCTCCCATGCATGTTAGAACACACCAAAGCTCCTGCACAATCACAGGAGCAGGGGTGCAAACCACTCATTATGTTGTGTCCCTCCATGACAAAACATGTGTGTTCTACTCCACAGAGTAGAGGTTCACATGCTGATGATTGTGCTTACAGTTACTCCACGAATCACAAGACTACTTAGACCCCGAGCAAAACAGCGATAACCCACTCAAAAGGAAATCACCATACATCCTGAAGAGGCAAGCGCACACCGCCAAGACTCGGAGGCCGTACATCCTCAAGCGGAGTGCATTATACTGACCCAGGCGTGGGAGGGGAGGGAAGACGCTCTATACATTTTGTGAATATGTGACTGTGCGCTCGGTTGTGAATGTGCTTTCTATGTTTTCCTTTGTATTAAGCTGGTACACATGTCCATCCAGTAACAAAAGCGTGGGCTGCCAATTCTCTACTCCATGATCCTTGGATCTTGTAAATAAAAGAAAGCAAAACATGTATCTTTGAGAGAAGTTATGCTTAATGTATTTGTTCAGTGCACAATACATTTATTTTCTTTATG
Source organism: Osmerus eperlanus (assembly GCF_963692335.1). Classification (NCBI taxonomy): domain Eukaryota; kingdom Metazoa; phylum Chordata; class Actinopteri; order Osmeriformes; family Osmeridae; genus Osmerus; species Osmerus eperlanus. Next base: position 13,790,828 of record NC_085022.1, read on the forward strand.
GTCTCTTTATACAACACACATTCAACAAGACTGGGATGTAACAGCCTGTTTCCTTCCTTTTACATTCCTTTAAAAGTTGTTTCAATAAACCTCAAAGACAGAATTCCTAGGCTGTTTATTTTCCCATAATACATCATTCTTTATAAATCTATCTAAAATAATTATAAAATATGTCCGCTTAATTTGTCCATAAAAAATTATAAATAATACTCATCCCATTATTGACATCCTACCATTTTAAGGTCTAATTGTGTCAATGCTAATCACTAACTCTTGTTAATGTGATTGAAACACTGTCTGGATGAAACAGCAGGGGTCAACATGATATAGAAAAACAAGAAGTCCAACAGCCCCTTTCATGTAAACCAAGGAAGATTATACAAATTGTACTTGCAAGTGATATTGTGGCATAAAATGACTGAGTTTTCAGCTACTGTAAAGCACCTCATAAAATTCTTGTTATATTTTTTGTTATAATAAATATGGTATGGCAAGAATACTTGAATGTTGCTTATTCCTCTTCCACACAATTTAGATTCAACCACATTGTTGTGATCCTGTGGAATCGTGGTACTGTGTTGTGTTTGGTGGGAAATGTCAAGTAATGTGTCAAAGCTATACTGTGAGTGCAGAAACTAGACAGCAGATGGCATTGAGGATTCACACAGCCATAATATACAGACACAATGAATGTGCTATACTTAGAAGATAAGGAAGAACCTAGTTACAAACCATCGCAGAGAATCTTGCTGCTACTAAGAACAGCAAAGAAATTGCAACGATGAAAACAGAATGACTCAGTATCACATCACATATCTTGGTGGTGAGGTAAGTCACATTGACATGTCTGTTGTGTTTATTTTGAATGACCGTGTCCTTCCTGGTTTCCCTCAGGGAGGGAGAGAAATGAAACAACCACTCAGAGTAAATGAGTCAGGGTCATAGGCAACAGAAGAGCAAGTGCTGTTTAATTCATTTTTAAAAGCACACAGCAGACATCCTCCCTGCTTAACATTTTCCACTTAAAGTTACAGACTTGTAAATATATGGACAGTACATGTCCATTCACCTACTTACCATAAATTAACTTACAACCCTTTTTTCCGGGGAGCTGCTTTATTGTGGTGTTATTATGCCTTTTTATTATGACATATTATGACAAGCATAGGGATTAAGATACCTGTTTATCCAACCTACTCAAAACGAATATTTGATTTCTCAATAAAGTACAGTATTTTCACAGTACGCAATATTCAACAAATAATCTGAATTGCTTGAATGTGTCATAATTTATCTTACACTGATGTGAATTAACATACAATAAATATACAACAAACACAAACATATAAAGAGTATGAATATAAAACAAGCATACAGTGTGGGTTGCAGCTTGCTTCATTTATTTGTGTTTACTATATAGTAACCAGCAGATGGCAGTGTAATACAATGTATATACAACTTCTGAATTGAAAATGTGACCCAAGAATTATACCCAACCTGACTTCCACCATACCAACCTGTGGCATTTTGTGTTGAACTGAGAAAAAATGCCACCTATAGTAAACTATTGGACGGCGTTCATATATTGTAGTTATTTTGCCAATATAACAACATCACATTATATTGACTATCAAGGCAGACATGAGAGGCATTTAAGTTTAAGAACAATATCACAGTTTTTCCTTTAAGGCCACTCCCTCTCCCGCTGTGGCACTATCACAAACACAGAACTTCCAGTAACCAATGTGTCTCACTAAGGTGTCAGTGAGCTTGAAGTTATGATTTAATTCTCCCTTAGTAGGCATAAGTACCTATAATTAAGACCAACCTTGACAGACTGCATCTGTTCGGTTCTGACCTACCACACAATATTAACTGTGCCAATTGATTCAACACCATTAAATCCTCCATCAACACCTGCTAGAGCAATACATGTTCCAGCCTGGTTTATTGTGGCCTACATCCAATGCTATGCTACTTTAAGTTAGCTACAATTTGAAGCAGGGGATGCTGACTGAAAGGCTCAAACTTCTTGTTGAGGCATATTTAGAACTCCCAATTGAAAGTTGTTCTTTTTATGAGAACAGTGGTGCTGCAAATTAAGCACCAAACAGGCAGTCAGTTTAAGATAATGGCTTGTGAAAGATTGAGATAAGTTCCAAATCCGATTGTGTGACTGAGATGATGGCATTACAAGTATGACCTTGTTGCCTGCTGCTTGTTGGCCTGCTGTGCTGCTAATTACGGCTGTGTATAGGGTGTGTTATAGGAGACGAGGGAATGGGCCATGTCAGATCTGTTTACTGTCACAGGTAGCATTTACGACAGTTTATTTGAATGATGCCAACAACTTACTAATTGAGAAAGGGTATACTTTTATTCCACAGAGGGGAGTCAGGTGGCTGAGCGGTTAGGGAATCGGGCTAGTAATCAGAAGGTTGCCGGTTCAAATCCTGGTTGTGAAAAATGACACTGTGTCCTTGGGCAAGGCACTTCACCCTACTTGCCTCGGGGGAATGTCCCTGTACTTACTGTAAGTCACTCTGGATAAGAGCGCCTGCTAAATGACTAAATGTAAATGTAAACACTAGATATCTTGACTCTGTGAAGACTAGTGTGTTGATGTTTTTTCAATTACCCAGTCTGTCTAACTGGTTCATCCATTTGGTTAAGACAGCTGATGAAGGCTCTGGTAAATGGATAAAGATAGTTAAAACTAGTGCTGAACTGTAAGAACAATGCAAATGCATGCCATTTAATACCAGTTGACATCTTGTAACAACAAAAAAATGCAAATATGAAAAAAAATGCTTAATTTACATTATCAACTTACCACCACGGTTATTTTTTCTAGTAAACTGACAACTTAAATATACATATATAGTCTATAATAAATTACAAGCCAAAGGTATAATAGTATTTGATAAATTACAACCTATACCAACTACCATTAGTGGTAGTTGAGTAACCATGAAAGCATGCTGGCTTGCATACTGTGAAATGAAACTCTCTATAGTAGCTAGAGTAGGCTATATCATCCTGACATTTTTGCAGTACTGTTACATAACGGGGCATACTAGACTAACACTTTCAAATACTAGGATGGTAGTATGACATGTCAGACAGGGACTGGTGACTACTTTTAGAGTAACAATTAAAGTATACCCTAACATCTAGGCTTAATCCATGTCTGGGAAACTGGGCCCAAAGTAAACAGTTGTGGAGCGTGTCTCAAGCAAGATTGTTGTTCTATTCTAATAACTCCAGTCCTGGATACAAGAGCAGCGCTGGATTTGTGTGGACCTGGCACATAAAATCAGTTTAAACAAGATTAAAGCACCGCATTGTTGTTCAGTAGTAGTAGTGTCACTGGACAAGCGCATGCTGTCATGCTGTAAATGCATGAGAGCAACATGGCTTATCAAAACAGTTAACAAAAAAAACACACACAATTCTAGTGAGACATTTAAGACAACGTTCATTCCCGCAGACAGATCTCCCAGTCCGCCAGCATGCCCTGACATTCTAAACAGGCCCCATGAAGATGAGCAGCTGTAATTGTAACGAGGAGGAGTGGAGAGGCAGCCGATGCAGCGGGACCTAAATTGGCTGATTGTGTCTCTTCGCCTGCCTGTGATAATTAAAATGATTCGTCCTCCCTCTGTTCTTGCTAGGGAGGTGACGAAGACAACGGCGTCGGTGTTATTGCCTGCCCTTCAACAGGGGGGACATCCATGCTGGGCTTTCGGTTTTGTTTCCAAGAGCACAGAATCCAAGCCCTGGCTCAACGGTTTTAGCGCAACACCCTGGGAAACGAGCTATCTTTCCGCTGCATGCAGGGAACCCCGGTATTAATCTTTAATTAAGGCCTTTTTAATCCGCGGAGAGGAGTCAGAGAGTGAAGTGCTACATATGAAGAGTGGGCACGGGAAGGGGCGCAAGCCATTACATCTTCTGGTGAGCTCATTCTGTCTCATCAAAGCCGAGGCCTCATTGATCTGCCAAGGCGTTCACAAGATCTTTTTTTAAGCTCTTTAGTTAATCAGGAGACACTGATCTACTACAGTGAGGGCGGCCTTGACTTAAGTGAGGTCTAAACAAATGGTGAGCCGTGTGTCTCTTGAAGATGTTTTAGTCATATTTTAAAGCGTAAATTTAACTTTAAAGTCCATTCCGATTTTTATTTCTCAAATCAATGTGTTTCGTAGGCATATATTACATTTACATTACATGTTGTCATTTAGCAGACGCAGGGACATTCCCCCGAGGCAAGTAGGGTGAAGTGCCTTGCACAACGTAATTTTTACATGGCCAGGAATCGAACCAGCGACCTTCTGATTACTAGCAAGATGCTCTAACCACTCAGCCACCTGACTCACTATAGTGTTAAATATTGCTTGCTGAGGACACTTAATCGATTGTTGTTTGGATTCAGAAACATCAAAGTGTCTGATGTATCTTCACATGTTTTAGATATTCTAGGGAGGGACACAAGCTATACAAATTGAGGGGAATGGTATGATTTCAGCGTCTTTTGAAAGCTGCTGCTTGATGCTCCACTAAAAGGCCCCAAGGCACAAGTTTCATTTTGGCTGAAGAATCAGACAGATTAAGGAACTCTCCCAAGAACTAAACAGAACTTGAGTAATTGTTTTGATCACTCCATCGTCTTCCCTGGTGGCTGGGGCCGTATAGCTCGCTTGAAGTCGAGTTGTGGCAAATGGGGACCTGGGAAGGTAGCAAACACTGTACCGTTTCCCCCCGTGGCAATATACGAGTGCTGGTGCAACCAAAAGACAGATGTGGGGGTTTGCACCTTTGTGAGGCGAAGCAATTGGGAACGATTAAAGCCTCTTTTGCCTTAGGGACTACACACTCCCCGACTGTGGCAGTCTCCAACAATACCTCCAGCTCATTTCTTTTATCTCCACTCCTCACAAAGACCTAATTGTCTTGAGATTTGTTAGTGAATTTGCAGTTCTATCTCACAACAGTACTATATGTATGTTAGAGTACTTTAAGCAGGGCCTTGATTGTCATGCATTTTTTCACATTGCCTAATTTCTGTTTACACATACCCTTCGTATTTAGCTGAAGGAAAGAAACAATCAATAATTACAACTTTCTCCTTTGCCCGTCTGTTTTAATTAGTAGCCTAGTAAGTCGGTGTTTGTTACAAACTATGTAAACGTAACACGCCAAAGACAAACCCACCGAAGTCAGTAGAACCAACTCATGAAATGGGATGGTCCGAGGAGCTTGTGAATGCAGCAAGTCACCAGCTTGCCAGCTTATTACAAACCATTCATCACCCACGTCTGTTTGCGCTTGTTTCCCTACCCTAATCTTGACTCTCCCTTGGGCACACATGTTAAAGCCCATATTACTCATTTGTCTGTTAATTGCACTTCTCTGTTGCCATTTATATCCAATTTTTACTGTCCACTCTTATCAAACCCCTCTGGCCGAGCCCCCCCCCCCTTCCATCCATCTTGCTTTAGGATTTTGTATGTTTCTGTGGCAAGTGTACCTTGAAACAAAGGATGAAACCATTGCAACCAAGTTTACCATAGTTTTAAAACTAAAATGTGCTGAGCCCTAAAAGTCAATCCTTTATAATTCAACCCATGCTTTGCTCCATTCCATATGTTCAGTGAATTAACATGACCTGTGCAATAATCACACAGGTGCATGCACTCCAGTGGAACAGATCGAAGGGCAAACAAGGAAATCCATGTCACCAGATTGTTTGCTCTTCTATCTATGCGCTTGCCAGCAACCATGGAAACTGGCAATCGATTGGGTGATGCCTTCCCTGCTGTCTGATGCAGTTGTTGTTATATGAGGGGGTATTGGTTTTTACACACTATTCCAACACCTCGAGTGTGCATTAGGTATGGTTTCCAAGATATACTGACTGGTTTGTAAACTCACCTTGCTTTGGTTCTGCTTCACTTTGAAGTCTTTGAATTTCTGTAACTACCGAGGAGAGTTCAATGCTGCTTCAATCATTTTATTAATTTTGTTTATTGCCTTACATACCATAATGGCAAACGGCTTAATGATTTCACTTGAGACTGTAATAATCCACGTAGTTCTCC